>NC_056743.1:1223744983-1223806537 GCF_019279795.1 Protopterus annectens
CACACACACACCTTTGGCGATGAGCAGATAATTTAAAAAAATTGCACCAATTCTCTTGTCTGCATTGGAAAAAACATATTCCAAAGTGCAACTGGAGCACACGTTTTTCATACATGTATTGAAACAAGAGTCTGTGTGTTCAAAAACTGGAAATGAACGTTAGTACTAGGATATCTGGCCAGGGCCATTTGATGCCTAGCCGATTTCGCTTTTAAGGAGATAATCAAACCCTGTACCTTGTGTCTGAGAGGTAAACACTTTAACCATTACACCAACTCCCAACAAATGCAAAGTGGTTAATTATGCAAATAATTTATATGTAGTTAGTGTCACCTTCCAGCTCCATAACTTTGCCACATTGTATGTAGTATGTTTTAATTTGGCAACTTGAAGCACATGGCAACATTTAATAAAGCATGTACAAATTATGCTAGATATAACTGGATACATTTTAAGATGAGGATTCACTATAAAAATGCTGCATCTTTTTTGGATGTAACTGGAACAATGTAATACACCAAATGAAAAAAATGAGTTGAACCAGTCTCTGTATTTATGTATTGAGGATGTCATTGTTGTGTATAAAATATTATGTTCAACAAATTTTGTTACATTGATATGCCTGTTAACTCCATCGTTCTGTGTTTACCAGGTAGGTTATGTATTCTTATCCCTGGTTATTGACTAGGCTTGTAATTATCTGCAGACTGATAACCTGTATTTATCTACTTGGGATGCTTGACTAGACTTACTAAGGCCCCAGTGGTCATTAGCCCAGTATACACCTATGATCTACATAATGTCCCACATTTGGAAAAATTTCAGGATGATCCGCCAAACGCTATATGAGAGGAAAAGGACAGTTATATAATTACTGTGATATAATTGTAATGGGTTGTTGATACTGGAGAAAGTGTATATAAGGAACAATTTGCAACCAATTACTGCAGTTACCCTTTCAGTTTCATCATAAACTACCATCAGAGGTATTGTAAGACAGTGCTTAGGAATTTTTGGGCTCAGTATAGATGTTGAGCCATTTCCCTCTTCTTCTCCCCATGTCTGTAAAGTTAAGATTGATACTAACCTATGAAACTGTAACCTTGCACATGATACTGGTGACACTCATAGTTTTGCATTTCCCATGGTAGACTTTTTTATAACATTAAGAAAACCCTCCCGGGATTGTATTGGAGCTAAAGGAAGTAGTGTTTTTCATTGTGGCCAAGTATACTTCACTTTGGTCATAGCATATGTTATGAGGCACCCAATAAATCTAGATCTGTGGTTTGGAATTGCTAGCAGTATATATTTACGGCAGCACACTACTGAATATTACTTGCTTTCTTGGTTAGTTATACATTATTTTCTTACATTTTTTCTTTCAAGATTAAACTCATGCAAGTCTTTGAGCAAAATTATAAACATAGTTGTGCACCATTCCAAGACAGTGTTTTTTTATAGATGTGTATGTATATGGTTTTAATTGATGACCCTTATGCATTCGACTTGTGCAGTATGCAGCATACGTATAAATGTCATCCATAAATAGTAATATTTTGTAAATACTTACCTTGTTTTAATTGACATGTTATGAACATTGTTTTCTTGTTTACACCCAATTAAACAAACAAAATGAGCATACTGTAATAAACTTGATTCTTTATTTTGTAACTAGCTTGTAGCCTATAAAAGGAAAAGATGTCCAGTTCACTGCAATGGTAAATGACCACTAAAGTCTTAGTATCTGATAAGGATATTCTGCGTGAGCATGCCCACATATTGGACATTTAATGCTTATGACTGGAAAACATCTAATTTGTACCTTCAGTAATTAAATAAAAAGAAAATATGAAGTAGCTAGGTCTCAAAAGCAAGATGAAGATTACTAGTGGTATGCCCTGCTGTGAATGCTCCTTCTCCCAGGATAGACTGTATTTTTGTGGTGCAGTCTGTGGTAATAGAAGTTGCATGCTATAATGAAGTGCTAATAGCTTGTGTTTGTATTGAACAGTGATCTGTTTTCACACATTTAGAGATCTTTACTTGTATGTTGTCTTCTTTGTCATTTAATGAGATTCTTTGCTATAGGTGTGACCTTTGAGACAAATCTGGGTGTGAAGTTATTTGCAATTAAATAATTTAAACCTCAACTGCCTGAAAAATTCATATGATGGCATACATCTGGCCCCAATGATGAACTTGTTTGTGTGCAGGCAGTACATATCACACCTAGATTCTCATGTGTATGCCTTCCTTGCTAACAGATGAAATAAGGTCAGAAAAATTAAATTGTAATTTCACCACAAAAAATGGAAGAAAATATTGTTTTGTTTCTTTTTGGAAGGGAGCAATGGATTTGGTGGTTTTATCAACACAACCATTTTTGCAAAACTATAACAAATTCCATGTACATAATTGTAAATAAAACAAGCTAAAAGTGTTACAAGTAGTGAATTTGAGAAGAAATATAAATTGTGGGGATATAGCACTTTGGCCAGAAATGCCAATTTCAATGAAAATTGTTTTTCCAGTATTCATGCAATCGATATTTGGGATGTACTCTTAATTGTCCTGGAAAAAAAGCAAAGTCAGTGTCCCTCATCAACAAACTTGGTTGGACATAATGATTTTTAGCTTTCATGCCAGAGAAGTACATACCTATGAGGAGGGAACCCGGGACAGAGCCCTGTTTGATACCATTGGTAATATGTTTCAGTCTAGAACAAACACCCCATCTTTAACAGTATGTAACTTGTCAGGTACTCTGTTACAGCTTTAGATTTCAGATACTTTGCATGATGTTTTAGGATCCCTGGCAGAAGCCACACTGCCATGCTGTTTACAAATCCACTTGTCTTGGATCTCCCCAACTCTAAATGTTATCAACATTTAGATGAAGGTACTCAGCTACCAAGTACACCTACGAGCATCATTATGGTACTATGGATATGATGCTGTATTCACTAATAGCTTCAGCACTATGTACTATAGTGCCAACAACCACAAGAGTCATGCACATAACTTTGTGGCCTTAGTACACTAAAGGGGCGGGGGGCATATATCTGGTGTACTTAACTTTAATCCAATATACTACTAATTTAACAGCAATGTGAGCATCACTTGCCTGACTCTGTGGTGTGGGAGAAGCAAGACCACTCACTGAGCATGAAACTGCATGTACCATATGTTTGAATAAGATACCATTTTTAGAATAATCAGAAGTAAGGGAGTACAGCAAGGCAGACCATGTATCCTACTGATGGACAGTGCACTGTATGCTTGGGAATGGTATCCAGTACAAGTAATGTGCTTATCAGAGTCTTTGTACCATTCATATGTCACCATGAGCATTGGTTCACAGCAGTAAAGCTTATGGAAGGAGGCAGGTCTCAGCAATCTCGGTGGCCTCTAAGTAAACATTATGAGGATGTTCATCGTGTTTCACTGTTGCAGTCATTACTCTTGGGTTATCCTGCTGGCATGCTACCCTCAGTCGGCCAGAATTCCAAAGTCTAGGTCAGGCTTTGGTTGCTGTCTGTTCTTCCCTGACGTCAGTGCGCCAGGGGTATAAAAGATGCAGCCGACGCCATTTTCTTCAGTCTTTCTTGCCGCGTGGTGCCCGAAGCAAAAGCAGTTCGCAAGTGCCGGTCGGCCGATTCCTGAGATTTTCGAATCCGAATTTCAGAACCGAAGACTTCATTAAAGCTAAGTACCCCATTGGGGAAACTTTTTTTCTTGCTCCAGACCGATGTCAGAAAAAGTTAACAATTGTATTTCTTGTGGGAAGCAAATACCTCATAAGGATTTTCACTCCTACTGTATTCCTTGCCTAGGCCCTGATCACAACGTTACTAGCTGTCGGTTTTGTGCTAGATTTAACCAACACACTATTAAGCTTCGGTTTGATTTTGCATTTCATTACTTTGGCCGAAGATTTAATTATATAATGCCATTGGACCAGCCGACAACCGGAGTTTACAAAAAAACGCAAGGAAAAGAAGGATAGGCATCCAAGGTCACCGGTTCTCAGTGAGGCGCTTTCGCAGCCCCTGGCGCCCGCTACCTCAGAGCCACAGGCCGCTCCCGACTCCCATGTGGAGCCGACTGGGTCACTGGATACTCAAGGTATTAGACACTCGGAAATCATTCCCTCATATGGGTCCAGAGCCACTGAGCAGGCATCAGCTTCTGAGGGTGTCTTCAGACCTACACAACTATATATTAAGCCATCTTCAGCTTCAAAGACTAAAGCAGCTCTAAAGGCAAAGAAACAAGTGCAGCATTCTCCTACTCAGACATGCCTAAAAAACAGATGCTCAAAATGGCCGAAGACCTAATTACTTTGATTAGGGGCTCCCATCCCCCTCCTGATAAGAGGCGTAGGCAAGAGACAGAGTATGATTATTCTGATCAGGTTTCTATTTCCTCTGATTCCTCTTCTGAACAGGATTACTCCATGCTTCCCTATGAGGATTCTGATGCTGAAGAATCCATTCCTTCAGTCTCTCCTCCTGAGGATTATTCTTTTGGGGAAACCCTGCATACCATGAGGGAGCATTTCCACTGGGAGAGCCAAGATTATTCTGAATCTAAGAAAAGGCTCAGAGACTTTCTGCTACTTCCTCAGCACAGACCCCTTGCTATTCCACCTGTTTTAGACATTGTAGATGATGTATTTTCAGAGTCCGGCCTGTCCCCTGACTCTTTACCCCCTGCACCTGCTAAGCCAGACAGATACTACAGGGTTCCGGATTCTCATAAATTCCCATATAAAAACCCCGCTGCTGACCCAGAAACTATATCTCAGGGTCCCAAAGGGGTTAAAGCTTCCACTGCAAAAAAACCCTGTCCCCTCTGATAGGGATTCTAGGGCTCTAGACAGATGGAAGGGGGGGGGAGTATACACTTCTGCTACCTTGGCTGTAAAGGCTTTAAATTGTCAGTTTCATATGCTTAAATATCAGCAATATTTAATGTCACTGCAGAAATTGTTGACAAATACTGAATGTTCAGAGAACAAGGAATTGCAGGATTTATTGCATGCAGCTGAACAAGTGGGAAAGCATACTTTGCAATGTGGTTATGATTCATTGGAGGCCTCATACTGGGCCGCTGTCACAAGTTCTGTTATTAGAAGGCATGCTTGGTTAAAGGAACAGAATCTGCCTGATCATGTTAAAGCAAAATTATTAGATGCACCAATACAGCATGATACTTTGGTACTAAAGCAGAAGAGGTTTTGAAAAAATGGAGGATAAAGCAAAATCCATGCAGACAGTCAAGGATTTCTTACAGGTACAGCCACCCAGGTTTAGTAGGAACTGGCCTTCTAAAAATTGGTCCTTTCCAGTGTCAGACAGACCACAAAGAGGCAGATACAGGTGTCCCAGAGGCAGATCTCAGCCCCAAGGCTCATACAGGCCTAAACAATGGGGTGCTCCTATCTCCAAAAGCAGATAAGACAAATCACAACCTTACAGGAAACGGTCCCAATGACTTTCCTCTGCCAGATCCAAGCACTTTTCTTTTGGCAGCCCCCTTAGGGGCACTTTTTTCATCAAATTGGCAAATGATTACCCAAGACAAATGGGTCCTGAACATAGTGTCCCAAGGCTACAGGTTCCATTTTCACACTCTACCAAGGTCAAAAGGTATGCCAGACCTGCCACACAATCAATGGGCAGAGGCAGAAAAACTAATTACAGCCCTCATGGACATGAGGGCCATTCAGCAAGTACCACAACAAGAGCAGGGGCAAGGATTTTACTCCAGACTTTTCTTAGTACCAGGAAGGACAGAACCTGGAGGCCAATACTGGACCTGTCTATACTAAATACGTTTCTGGAAGTTCCAAAATTCAAGATGTTGACTACAGCAGCTACTGCCCTTGCTGGGCAAGAAGGCTTGACTCGTAACTTTGGACTTAAGAGGCATACCTGCATGTCCCAATCAGACAGTCTTGCAGAAAATTCCTCAGATTCATAGCTGACTCAATGCATTACCAATTCTCTTCACTGCCCTTTGGCTTATCTACTGCACCCAGGGTCTTCACAAAATGCCTGGCACCAGTAATTGCATTTTGCAGACAAAGAGGAATTCAAATATATCCCTACTTGGATGACTGCCTAATTCAAGCAGAGAACAAAGACATTCTTCTAAAGCATCTGGCGTTTGTAAAAAGATTACTAACTGGCCTAGGGTACACAGTAAACAAAAATAAATCAAAACTAGTGCCCTTTCAAGAGATAATATTCCTGGGTGCAAGCTTAAATACAACTGCCCAGATGGCTTATCTCATGCCAGACAAACAAAAGCAACTGACTTCTTACTTCCAAGAAATTGGCAACAAAAACCCACTTATCTGCAAGGAAAATCCTGCAGGCCCTGGGTTTCATGGCATCCTGTGTTCTACTAATTCCATATGCCAGACTGCATATGAGGAAACTACAATGGTATCTAAAAAGTGTTTGGACTCAGCATTGCCACAACATGGAGACAGTAATTGCACTCATTCCCTGCCTGCAACAGGAGTTTCGATGGTAGGCAGAAGCCTGTCACCACAACAAGGGTCTGCCATTCAGTTTACGCACAGCCAGACGGACACTGACAACGGATGCATCAGATTATGCCTGGGGGGCCCATATGGCAGGAAAATGTATTCAGGACACATGGCCTGTAAACCAGAGGCATCTTCACATCAATCAAAAAGAGATGCTAGCAGTTCAAAATGCCCTGACAGCTTTCAAGGACCTGCTTCATCCAGGACAACTACTGATAGACAGACAATACTATGGTCATGTGGTACATAAACAAGCAGGGAGGTACACATTCCTACCCTCTCTGCAGACAAGCAATGACCTTATGGGACACCGCATTGGCTTTTCAAATTCTCCTGCAAGCACAATTCTGCCAGGAAAAACAAATACTCTGGCAGACGAACTAAGCAGAAACCTCATGGATCCCCACAAATGGAAACTGGATCCACAAGTCTAAAGCATGATAAGGAAATGAGGATGCCCAGACATAGATCTATTTGCCTCCCCTCACAACTGCCAATTGCAGAGATTTTGCACAAGGATTTATCACAAGCAAGCATGAAAAGTGGATGCCCTATCCTTCAGCTGGAAAAATCTAACAGTATATGCCTTTCCTCCACTGCCTCTCCTTCCCAGGTTACTCCTAAAGGTCAGGCAAGAGAAGCCAAAATGATACTGATTGCACCAGACTGGCCATGCCAACACTGGTACCCAGTCCTAAAGAGCTTGTCTCAAGGTCCAGCATGGATATTGCCTCCAACTTCTCACTTGCTGACCCAAAAAAACAATCAGATCCTGCACAGCCAACTCAGGACCTTAAATCTGGCAGCATGGCAGATAATGTAACCATTCAGAACACTCCTCTTTCAAAAGCTGTTACGGATGTTATCTTAGAGGCCAGGAGGCCCAGTACCAGAAAATCCTATGCAGAAAAATGGAAGAGATTCTGTGCTTGGAACCAGGAACAAGGCATTGACACGTGTGTACCAAATATCCCTCAGATTTTGCAATACCTAACTGAGATGCTGACCAAAGACCTTTCCTTCTCATCAATTAAGATTTGTGCCTCTGCCATTGCAGCCCACTACAATACGGAACCACCTGTCTTTTCTCATCCTTTAATAAGGCAGTACCTCAGAGGGGCCAAAAACATTAGGCCTCCAAGGAGAGCACCAATTCCGGCCTGGGACCTAAATTATGTTTTGGAAAAACTCACAGTGCCTCCTTTCGAGCCAGCTTCAACAGCAGATATAAAATTTTTATCCTGGAAAACGGCTCTACTCCTAGCAAATAACATCTGCAAGGCGAGTCTCGGAGTTACAAGCACTCATGGCTGTGGAACGTTTTAGCATTTTTCATCCAGACAGGATTTCTCAGAGGACAAACCCTACATTCATGCCTAAGGTGGTATCCAGTGTGGCCCTCAACCAAACCATTCACTTGCCTACCTTTTATCCAAATCCACAGAACAAGGGTGAGAAAATTCTGCATTCTTTGGACATACACAGGCAGTTACGTTTCTACTTGGACAGAACTAAAGCTTTCAGAAAGACTGAACAACTTTTAGTGTCTCATGCTGCAGGATCACAAGGAAAGGCTATCTTATTTCTAAATGGATAGGTCTTTGCATCCATTTCTGCTATTCACAACATGGCAAATCAGTGCCTAAGGGCATTAGGCCTCATTCCACCAGAGCACCAGCCACTTCAGCAGCCTTCCTCAGAGGAGTACCAACCAAAGATATCTTAGAGGCTGCAACTTGGAGTTCAGTGCACACTTTCACAAAGCACTCCCACTTACCTCTTTACTCTAAGTCCAGAGCAGGCTTTGCCACTGCAGTTCTGCAGGGCCTCATAGCCTCTCCTAATCCTATTTAGCCCAGCCACCCATCCTCAGCTTTGGGATTCAACCAAGAGTAATGACTGCAACAGTGAAACATGATGAACATAGTACAGTTGTGTACCTACCATAAATGTAGATGTTCAAGTGTATTCACTGTTGCAGTCCAGATTACCCACCCACCATCCCCCTTCTCTTTGCTGGGCCTTATCTGCACTTCTCTATTCTATACAACCTATTTGGTGTATTTGCTTGTAGATGAAGGAAATGTTATTTTTGTGCAGGCATTTTTATTGGCATATTTTTTCAGCCTACCAATTTGGGGGCACCTGACATCTGGGGCAAGAAAAACTAAAGAAAATGGCGTCAGCTGCATCTTTTGTACCCCTAGCGCACTGACGTCAGGGAAGAAACAACAGCAACCGACGCCGGACCGAGACTTTGGAATTCTGGCCGACTGAGGGTAGCCTGCCAGCAGGATAACCCAAGAGTAATGACTTCAACAGTGAATACACTCGAACATCTACATTTATGGTAGGTACACAACTGTACTATTTGACCACAAGTCTTTCACGTTATGACTTTAGTACCATAGTACATCCCAGGTAATGTCAGCATGTTTCAGGACGACAGTTGCCAGACACTTACATGCACATTAAAAGTACCAGCAAGGTACCAGATAGTCATGCATGCAGAAGCCCCTGAACAAGAAAAGATATTGATGGAAGGAACGGTTCTTTTTGTCTTGTAACTAACATCTGTACATTATTTGATCACAGTGATGCATTTTTTTTAAAATGCAGTATCATGGTGTGGTATTCCTTTACTTCCTTTTTGGTGGGGACAGCGAGGCAGGCTGCGCTGCTCTGTTACTTAACCAGAGAGTTTTCTCACCTTGGATGGCAACCATCAGAATTTAGAATTGTCATGGCAAGTGGTGACCACATTAGGCCACCGCAGCTTACCACCTCCAACTGTTGTAGTCTTGAAAGGGATCCAGTCAAACTCCTTTGTCTCTACCTCTCTAGGTATATATGTGAGTGTTTCTGAAGTCAGGAGCTGAAGTAATTTCATGCAACTGCATCGGTTAATCATTGCCAGTATATCCTCAGTTTTGCTTTTCTGTATCTGTCCAGCTGTTGTCATTGCCAAATGACCCAACTCTGCATCAAAGGGTGCTGAATTGAAAGCTCAGTACCTTTTCTGATGTAGGTGCCCACAGCATATGGCCTCACTTCTGATGACGCAACAAAAAAATATAGTCTTCAGCCTTTAGTTCAAGGAGTTTTGCTACCAAGTACACCTATGAGCATCCTTATGGTTAGCATTTTTTTTTTTCCTTTGGAGTGTCTGTGACTTTCATACAAGTTTGAAATCAGTTTACCTCCTCAGGTTTAGATCCGACTAGCTGTTTGGACTTGTCACACTCCTCTAGGTATATACATATCCTCATGCATTGCTTGACCTCTTCCTCTATAACTGTAGAATCTTTAGGTGTGGGAGATTGGGATAATGGTTAAGGTGTTCACCTTACAGTTATAAGGTACAAGGTTTGATTCTCACATGGGGTAATTGGTTAGGCTTAAAATGGCCCAGAAGGACTGTTAGCCTAGTACTAATCTGTGAACCCGTGAACCTGTGTTAGATGGGGGCTGCAGTGAGTTATAAGGTAAGAAGGCAAACTACTTGAAATATCTTCAGAGCATATGCACAAACAGCATATTCCTTCATAGAACTAAGTTTTTTTGGAGTGACCCAACTGTAATTGTCATTCTGTCAGTCAGATACTCGCATGGCCATTTCCTTCCTCATTTCCATGTGTTGTCAACTTGCACTTTGGGAGAATCCACCAGCCACAAATTTGTACCATGATTTTCATCTACATCCATCCTCAATTTGGAAGGTGTACAATGCTAAGTGCTTGAAAATGGTGACAAGAACTTTTAAGGGGCACTATTAGATTTCTAAATCAAGTTTCTTATCTTGGACAAAATGTAAATGCTGCCTTCCACTTTATCTCTTTCTTTCTGACATAACTGACATTCTCTGCCCATGTATTGCTTTTCTTTAAATCTGAAATTCTTGTTTTGCTTTCCCTAGGTAAACCAGTGAAACACCAGATTTGTTCCTTCTAATTTTGTGCATCATGCATATAGTTTATTTTCCTTCTCATTCAGCTACATAATTTTTAGTAGCTGCATTTAGCAGTACTGCTGCAG
The DNA here is from genome assembly GCF_019279795.1 of Protopterus annectens. NCBI lineage: Eukaryota > Metazoa > Chordata > Ceratodontiformes > Protopteridae > Protopterus > Protopterus annectens. Next base: position 1,223,755,581 of record NC_056743.1, read on the forward strand.
TGTTGGGGTCATTCAGTTGATGGTAGCCCATGTTTCTTGTATCTTTTTATACTTCTGTTTTTTTTTTTTTCTGTCTTTCAGCTTTTCAGTGTTGTTGTGTCTTTCGGCTTTTCCCGGTTAGGGGTCGCCACAGCGTAACTCCGGTCCGCTAATGATTGGCAGTAGATTTTTTTATGTGCCGAGTTGCTGGCCCTGATGCACAGCCTTCAACAAAGGTACGCCCATTCACGCATGTCTCCACACAGAAGACGCTCTAGCTGAGAATTGAACAGGACAACGTCTTACTGTGAGGCGACAATGCTACTGCAGCACCACCACCACAGTCACATTATTTAAGAAAGTGTGCTCAGCAAGAAATTATTTCTTTGTCATACTCGTAGTGTACTACACCACTACAAGCAGCTGTCACATAGGAAGTCCCTGCATTACAGCTGTCTGCAGAATTGCAGCTGTCAGGATCTATTATAACCTGCGACTGTCCCAAACTCTTATCTCATGAGCTCTGTAGTTTGAGAATAAGAACTCTGGATACGCAGCACCTGTTAAAACTTTTAACATGGCAAGACTTCAACTCGTGTTTTGTTTTTATTTAATAAATCTAATGATTTCAGTGTATGCAGTTGTGCTTTTATTTTATATATGTATATATATATATATATATATATATATATATATATATATATATATATAATATGCATACATGTGCATAAATATATATATATATATGCATACATGTGCATATATATATATATATATATATATATATATATATATATATATATATATATATTGTGGAGGAGTGGAGATCGTGTCTTCTGGTATAATAACCTTTTAAGTGAGTTAGCCTCTGAGTCTGGTTAGAAGCACTTTCATGTTCTGATAATAAAAATTGTAAACTAAAAATGAACAAGTTAATCCACTTTGTGGTTATATATGATTGTCTGTTTAAGCAACATGATAATGTCTCGTATCAGGAGTCTGTTCCATCTGTAGTAGTGAGTTGATGGATGTACTTCTTGGGAAGTCCTGTTTACCAAAGTAGCCGACTATGGCAGTTTGAGCCGAGTATTTCTAAAGGCCCGTTTGCTGTACCTGTTGTACTGAATGGTATTTAACTGGTGCTACATAATTTCAGCCATTCCTCTCAGCCGTCCAGAATTATGCAGAACATCCCTGAGTTTGCCTCTTTTTTTTTTTTTTTTTTTTTTTTTGCTGTATAAAATTTTTGATTTTCTTGTAAATCACTGAAGAGAAGTCAGTAATGCCAGAGATGAAAGTTTCATACTTATCTTTGTTTGTAAAACCTGTTATCGTTACTTTTAAGTAGTTTAGAATAATATTCAAAAATTGCCTTGTTTTTGGCAGTAGTATACGTAGAGGCTATATTCATGAGAACGATTTTTAGAATATTATGCCCTTACATGGGTTTATTAACTATCTGTTCCAGGGATGTTTTATTAATGAAGTCCAGAAATTTCTTGGCATACTGAACATTGGAGATATGGGTGCCCCATTTAATTGTGGGTGGGTAGTTTCCCAAAATAATGAGCTCTTCTTGACAGGTAGTTCTTTGAAAACTTTCAGGAATCTAGCATGATCATTTGGGGATGTGGAGTGTATCTTGTAGTAGGCTGTAACATTGTAATTTGTCTTATTCATGGTGGTCTGGAGTTCTGTGAGTTTTGTTTTGGGTCTCTGGGAATTTGTCTGGAGGTGATATGATCCTTAACTATGGAGATTATCCCACATTTTACAATAAATCCTGGAGATATGGTAGGTGGAATACCCAGGTATAGAGGAAGTGTATTCTTTACACTTAAACCAAGTATCAGTAATTTCATAAACATGGATATATTCCAGACACAAGATAGCCTCACGATCAACCAACCTGTGGTTGAGACTTTTGGCTTTGAGAGCAACCACCTTAATGTGGCCTTAATGGTGGTTTGATAAATTTGCTACACTGGAATTTCCATTTACTGGACTCCGTCTAAAAAGATGCTGTAGGGAGGCATCATAGGCTTTAGCTGGTATGCAGAATTAGCAGTTAGGCCATCCCTTCTGAAGCAAGATGGACCAATCAATCATCTCAGCCGATATGAAGATATTCTGGATCCCCCTAGAATGACACCAACTATTCAGCTAATTGATGAAGCCAGTTATCTTTCTTTGTACCTACAAAGTAGACTGTCATCATCAGAGACCTGACTACCTATGTACAAACAGCTCTCTTTTGGCAGTCATATCTTGTTTGTGGTAATAACATCCTTTTGCCTTGTACATTTTATTGGTGGATGCATCTCATTCAGGTCTGTTTATTGCATCCATCACAGAGTACAGTTCCCACATTGAACTGTACCTGAGTATCTTATACAACTCGTAAATCACCAAAGATTCCTAACTTAAACTGCCTTAGGTTTGAGCCGTTTGACGTACCCAGACTGATTAAAATCCCTTTCTCTCTACTGCGTCTGTTATAGGGTCTTCATGGGTGACATATGCTTATTGTTTCATGCAGCTAAAGACCCTTCATTTTTTGACCTTCTACACATTTATAGAATGAATAGCTAACCAATACCAATCCAAGGAATTAAACCTACATTGTAAGATGAGCAACATTTGTTCCCTATGCTGTGTTTTCCCAACCTTTAGAAAAGACTGCCTGTGCATATCAAAGTACCCCCTAGACCATCCTTGACAATTGAATGGGTAGCTACAAATTCATAGTTGTTTATATGAGTGATCCTCTATCCTGAAAGAAACATGTCTACCATTGTTACAAGGACAGTAAGGCTAAGCTTCATGATGGGCTTCCATATCTAAGCTTAATATTAATTGATGAGTCTTCAGCCTTGCTCATGATACTGGTATCACTCATAGTTCTACAGTTTCTGTGATGAGCTGTAAATTTGCCCTTATTGATAGTGAACACTTTGGTCCACTACCATAGTTAATGGAGCAAAACTATACAGAGGTGTTAAGATGTAATGGGGGGAAACGTTTATATTACAACTGTGGAAAAAAATCCTGGGATGATGTTGAGGCTCATGGAAGTAGTGTTCTTCATTGTGGCAAAGGCTGCTTCACAAACAGCATTAAGATGTGTGCTGTCTTCTAAGTCTAGTATAGTAGTGTTCTTGTTTCTGTGTTCCTGATGCAAGCCAAATTTCTATGCTAAGATGTTGATGATGCCTTTGGTTTGGAACCAGTAGTTCCTCAGATTTCTAGAGCATTGTGTTAGTATTAATTGCTTCCATAGTTATACAACACTGCCTTTGATTTTTGTTTCATGACGAAGCTCATAGGAATTATTGTTTGAATGGAACCATGAACATAATTTTATGCTGTATTATGAACATAGGAGCAATACTTTGCAAGCTATCATAATAGGGAACATAACAGGCCAACACATATAAACATTTAGAAGTTATTACTGATTACAAATATTTAATACTCCTCAACTCCCAAATCAAGCAGGACCATACATGATAACCCTGGTGTGAATGTGCATCAATCCAATCATCAAGATTAGCTTAAAGGTGGGCACAGTAGTACTCTGACATGTATAGGATGGGAATACATTGAGTTAAGAACCTATCCCTCCAGTGAGTTTTGTTTGTTTAAAGTTGGGTCCCTAGTACGAGTGCTTGCAAAGCCACTGGTTTGATGAAAAAAAAAAATTGGAGGACAATTAGAATTGGGTCTTTCATGTCCGGAAAAATGAGAAGTCGCTTCTGCTGGTAAACTGTGACTGTAAGGAAAATATAATGAGAACTGTGATAATTTAGGAGTAGTTGAATGATTTGAGGCTTTTATTTTATTTTTAGTTAAAAATCACTTGGCCTTTCCATTTGAGTGATATGCTTAGATATGCGCATACCAAAAGGGTATGACAGTTGATGGTGGGTCTGACAAGGGAAGAATATAGCAGTAAGATGACGTCTATAATTCCCTTGGAAATTAACTGGGCTGTCTGATCATGTTCCAATTGTTATTGGAATATAGCTTCAAATTAGACTGTAAAGAGTACCACTGGTACGTTCCACTTATTTCTTGAACAGAAAGTACTTTTGGAAGTGGATGGATGGAGTAAATATTGGAAGGCTGTTATGGATGTGTAAAGAGAAGAAGAGGCAGAGATGACACGGGAAGAGACAGCAGCATACTTGCAGAGATGAACTCTAGTGAAATTAACAGAAGAAAACAAAGTTTAATTAAAACAATCTCAAAGGTAGAAATAAAATATACTGTGTGATATCGTAATGGGAAAACATTGGGACTAGATGGTTACCTTTTGAGGTTTGAAAAAGAAAGGATAGTCAGACTAGCAGAATATGGAGAGTTTAACCATACTATAGTAGGTGGAGAGGTGTCTAGCACATAGAAAAATGCTTCAATAACAATCAGTGGCGGCTGGTGACTTCAAATTAAAGGAGGGCTGCAGGAGACTGCTGAATGGTTGGGGCCAGTGGGAAGGGGTATGGTCAACGAGAAAGGGGTGGAGCTATGCTCAAAATTACAACAACTGGAACTTTAATTTAAATATGCTGCCCTGGGTGCCAAAAAGTCATTACGAGTGTCCAATCAAGAAAACATGAAGTGTAGAAGAAAAAAATATTTCAATGCATTGGCTACATGACAACTTACTTAATATCCAGATGGAAACAGGCTGTGAGGCATGAAAAAATAAATTACTTTTTAAATACATTACTGGAATTCCAGTCAAAATCAAGTATAAAAAAACAAGCAGCACTCAACTCAAACCAATACTCCTTGCACTGCAGTTCTAATTATAAAAGACCTGCTGCCCGACACAACTATCTACTTGTTTCATGGGGAAGACATGATCAAAGTAAAAAATGAACAGCAAACAAGAAACAAGTTCAAGATAAATTGCTTAAGGATTCCTGCACAAGTTATGGACCACACATGATAGATTGGCATTCTGTTTAGTTTACGGGTAAAGTCTGCAAAGATGACTGCAAGTCTCCAACAAAAGATGACTGCAAGTCTCCAACAAATGTAATGAGCTTCTGAAAATACTGTAATCCTGTCCTTTTATTACAAGTACTGTCATATGCATTTCAATACCCAAGGCTTATACATTATCTAGTTATGTAAATATTCTCTGCATGGCAACAACGAAAAGGCTTTCAGTGCTGGTAATTCTTTAACAGTATGCTTATTAAAGCTTACTTGCATCTTACAATCTCCAACAAGCTTACCTGATGGTCATTAAATCATTGCTACTTAAACAGAGCAACAGGGCACTGTGACAGCATGCATTTCCTGAATAATAAGAAGCATAAAACAGTATAAAAATATGACAGAAAACCAGAACATTCTGCAAAATCAAGGACAGATGAAAAGCCACGGTCGTACTTGTGGTCTACCTTGGATGGGGGAATAATCTGCACACTTACACTGCATAACTGCTTCTTGCCTTCCTTGGACACATCCAGAGCCACTACAATGGGGAGTGGAGTGCAACAAGTATGTCACAATTTGAAATGTCTCTGGCTGGCGGTGATGGCTCTGACACTCATACCTCTCAACTTCAGAGCAAGAAATCTCGACAAAGCCATACATAGAACTAGAAGTGGGACGCAGAACCAAAAATAAGGACAATTTTTAAATATTGCTCTTATTAACTTAGATAATAGAACAATAGTAGGTCTTACATTAGTACAAATTTTCTGAAGGGTATGAAATCTGATACTCAAATGTCTATTATTTTCTAGCTTCAATCTTTAATGACTTGCCACTAATTTGCCAGAAAACCTCAATTTTATGAAAAACAGACCAAAAATGTGATGCAAAAATATAAAGTTGCCGCACAATACTGCTGGGAACCTGTCAAAAAAGGGACACATTTTTAATATTAACACTGTTAATTTGAGCAGCTAACAAAATAAGAGCATCTACATGCATTCCTGAAATAAAAGTAATCTATAACTCTGATTATTACAGTTATATATAATTGTAAACCCTCCACGTTTTCTTCCAAAACTGCCATTTTGAAGAGGGAGTATTAGGGGAGAGCAACATTTTCAGCCAAAATTGGGGACAGTTGAGAGGTTTGGATATTCCTAATTCTACAAAGCGATGTGCACGTACCTCTCAACCTCTTAATGCAGGAAATCTGGACAAGGCCAAATATTTTGGGGGAACATACAAAAACTACTAAAAATTGCTCATGTATAAACTTAAGACAGTTGATAGAATAACAGGTCTTGCATTAGCATGCATTTTTTCTGAAGGTTATGATGTCTAAAACTCAATGTCTGTCATTTAATGACTTCATTCCTAAATGATTTGCTAGAAAACCACAAATTTTATGAGGAAAAAAGCAAAAATAAGAAGCAAATATCTATTAATTCTGCAAAAATATGGACAACTGAGATGTATAGTTCAACTGGGGATGTCTGAGTTTGCTACCCCCCCCTCACAAAATCATGGTCGAATGGAGCCTCCTCCCTGCAGTCATTCCAATGTCCCATTCCTTGGTTATTTTGCCCCATTTACCATAAACACTGTAATGTGCATACTGCTTCACTTCTGTCATGATTTAGATTTCATTTGAAAGTTTTGTTTTGCATTTTACAGCACAAACCCTAATAGATGTCTGTTAAACAAAGCAATGCAGTCTCACAATGAAAATAGACTTAGCAATAAAACTTCTCTGCCCTTGAAACTCACATGCATTGAAACAGCATTGAAACCCACATTCAAAAAAGTACATTTTGCCAGTGGCAGATAAAGATTAACTTTGGGCTGTTTTCAAAATCATAGGCCCCTTGAACATGAAACATACACATGCTCTTTGATAGACTGTATTACATTGTATTCCTTGTACAGTACAGTACAGTTATTAGAGGGCATTTTAAATGTATTGTTTTGAACATTTTTCCAGTAAACAATGAAACAAAATGCATGCAGCAATGACAAAACTGCCCAATTCAGAACATTTCTATCATAAAAAGTCTACTCAACCTTCTATAGTCCACCAGTATCAGTAAATATGCACAATCTCTGAAGTAGTAAAATCCACATTAAAGAAATCTGTAACTAATAAAGAGGTTGCTTCTAGCAAACAACTTTGTCATTGTTTCATCTATAAATAAAGTGCCTGTTGCCCTTGAAGAATAAATTGTGTATGTTGCATGCATTAAAAAAATAAGTTAGTAATACCGCAATAGGGAATGGATGGCAAACTGATAACAGGTTCATAGTTACTAGGCATCTTTGCCAAAAAGGACTGCAGCATCCACCCCCTTTACAACACAGTACAGTATCGGTAATGCATCTACCTACTGTGGGAGTAGAACCCACAGCCTTCTGCATCAAAAGCAAGTACACTACCTGTTGTGCTATTAACAATGCAAGCAGACTTAGCATAAGCAGCACTAAACTTTTGTTCCCCTGCAGCTCTCAGCTCCTCGTAAAATCTACTCAACACTCAGCTGTATCTCTGAACTTTGCAGGACAAGAAATCTGGAAAAAGCCAACATTTATGGGGGGGGGGGGGCAAAAGGCCAAAAACCAGGGGCACATTTTAAACATTGCTTGTATAATGTTGAAAAGTTGCTAGAATAAAATGCTGTGTTACCACCATACATTTCATTGCCATGTCTTGAATGCAGGGGACCCTGTGCAAAACAGTCAGAGAAACATACCACTATGCCAAATCAGCTGAAACAGAGGAACCATTTAGTGAATTCAGTTCTCACTGTAGCTGTCAACCTCTTAGAAAAAAACACCTGAAAAAAGCCAATAATGTGGGAATACAGCTGCCAAACATATTCAGTGAATTCAGTTCTCACCATAGCTCTCAACCTCTTGGCAAAAAACATGTGGACAAAGCCAGTAATGGGGGGGAATACAGCCCCCAAACATTCAGTGAATTCAGCTCTCACCATAGCTCTCAACCTTAGCACAAAATACATGGACGAGGCCAATAATGGGGGAATACAGTCCCAGAAATATGGGCAAATTTCAAATATCCATGTTATAAACTTAGACAGTTGCTAGAATAAAAGGTTTTGTTTTACCATGTACTTTCTGAAGAATATGAAGTCTGAAATTCAAATGCCTTTTATTTTTAAACATTTGTTAACCAGGAAACTAGTCTGACTTGGAACAAAACAAGGCCAATTTTCAGCAGATCAGGGAGAAACACTCCAGATACATCTTTGTAAGGGATGGGACGTGCAGACTCCACACAGAAGGCACCTCAGCCAAGAATCAAACCAGAGAATCTGTAGCTGTCAGGCAACAATGCTACCAGTGCACCACTGCACTACAAACCTTTGCAAGGAAAAATGAAGATACAGAAACCACAGATTTTATGAGGAACAGAATAAATATGAGGCAAAAATCTGCAATTTTTTTTACAAATAGTGGTGGGTAGGGAATTCAGGTCCTTGTCACCTGCAACCAAGGTACAGGGTTCAAGCCTGAGTATCGTTACCCACCAGTATGTATTAACAGGGGCATTTCACACACACACACACACACACACACACACACACACACACACCCACACCCACACCCACCCACTACCTGTAAATGGGTCCGGAATCACTCGAAGCAGCAATCCGCGCTTGACTTCAGAGCTTCCCTGCAAGAGCTTAAACCTCAACTTACCTCTCTCCTAATTGGTCCTGTCTGCGGATCAAGCAGTCCAGAGCTCCTCTGTTCTGTGCAGTCATCTACCGCACAGCTTCCAAGGCTTCTGCGGGGCAGTCTGAGTGTGTCCACGCATGCGCGGAAATTCCTATACTCGTAAAAATTTTTTTTTTTTTTTTTACTTTTATGTTTCACATTTTTTATTTCTTTTTTTTCTAGGTGGGAAGACTGCAGTCCAATAGCACGAGCCGCCCCAATAACAATACCAAGGGAAAGATTTTGTGATATAAAAAATGCGACCACAATAGATCATTTCAGAACTTTTTCCACCTTTAATGTGACCTATAACCTGTACATTCAATTGAAAAAAACAACAAGTCTGTTAAGGGAAAAATATAAAAAATAAAAAAACATACAATAAGCTGGTTGCATAAGTGTATGCACCCTTAAACTAATACTTTGTTGAAGCACCTTTTGATTTAATTACAACATTCAATCTTCTTGGGTACACACCTGCCATCAATTAGAGACCCTGACCAACCCCAAATAAAGTTCAGCTGTCCTAGTTGGATCTTCCTGACATTTGCTCAGTTGCTTGCTACAGCAAAAGCCATGGTTTGCAGAGAGCTTACAAAGCATAAAAGATTATAATTCAATAAATATTCAATAAAAATCATTGAAAGGTATCACTCAGGAGAAGGGTACAAAAACATTTCCACAGCATTGGATATACCATGGAACACAGTGAAGACAGTCATCAAAAAGTGGAGAAAATATGGGACAACAGTGACGTTGCTGATGTCCCTCCAAAATTGATGAAAAGACAAGACTAAAACTGGTTAGGGAGGCTGACAAGAGACCTACAGCAACACTGAAGGAGCTGCAGGAATTTCTGGCAAGTACTGGTTGTGTACTACATATGACAACAATCTCCTGTATTCTCCATATAGGTTCATAGATTAGTACTTGGCTAACTGCTGTTACGAGCCATTTTAAGCCTAACAAGTTACCCCTGTGAGAATCAAACCCTGCACCCTGTGTCTGTAAGGTAAATACCTTAACCATTATGCCACCCTCCTGGACTCTGGGGTAAGGTTGCAAGATGGATGCCTTTTCTTACACAGAAAAACATCCGGGCCCGGCTAAAATTTGTAAAACAATACATTGTCTCCCAAAAGCATGTGGGAAAATGTGTTATGATCTGATGAGACCAAGGCAGAACTTTTTGGCCGTAATTCCAAAAGGTACGTTTGGCACAAAAACAACACTTTGCATCACCAAAAGAACACCATCCCCATGGTGTGAAGTATGGTGGTGGCAGTTTCATGCTTTGGGGCTGCTTTTCTTCAGCTGGAACTGGGGTTTTAGTCAAGGTGGAGGGAATTATGAACAGTTCAAAATACCAGTCTCTTTTAAAACCTTCAGGTGTCTGCTAGAAAGCTGAAGATGAAGAGGAATTTCACCTTTCAGTATGACAATGACCCCAAGCATACATCCAAATCAACAAAAGAATGGCTTCACCAGAAGAAAATTCACATTTTGGAATGGCCAAGCCCTAAATCCAACAGAAAATCTGTGGGGTGATCTGAAGAGGGCTGTGCACAAGAGATGCCATCACAATCTGATAGATTTGGAGCGCTTTTGCAAGGAAGAGTGGGCAAATATTGCCAAGTTAAAATGTGCCATGCTGATAGACTCCTACTCAAGAAGACTGAATGCTGTAATTAAATCAAAAAGTGCTTCAACAAAGTATTAGTATGAGTGTGAACACTTATGCAACCAATTTATTGTACATTTTTTATTTTTTATATTTTTCCCCTAACAGATTTGTTTGGTTTTCAAGTGAATTGTACAGGTTATAGGTCACATTAAAGGTGGGAAAAGTTTTGAAATTATTTAGTGTGATCTCATCTTTTTATCACAAAATCTGGCATTTTAGCAGGAGTGTGTACACTTTTTATATCCACTGTATGACTGAAAAAGAGAAAACCTCTATGAGTCCATTGCAATGGGAAATAACTGCAAACATGTTGGTATATGTTTCTTGTAATGTTATGGTGTGACTGAAAGGGGGATACTTTTTGCTTAAATAAGTTAGTAAACAAACAATTTAGTACAAGGACTCCCAAGATGGAGGGGAGGGGGTGGTTAGTGGCATTTAGTACTTCCAGAGCGACCATGCTGTGAAGACCCCCCCCCCCCAAGGCACTATCTTTTGTGCTGTAGCCATAATAATGGGAGTTGTAATCTAATTATGAGCTAATAGCTTGCACTTGTATTAAACTGGGATCTGCTCACTCATTACCATTTATGGATGTTCTTATATGCAAGTCTTTATTTTCAATCAATGAGTCCATGTATTATAGAACTTAAATCAATGAGTCTAAGAATGTCAAATGTTTACTTGGCAGGGCTATGGTTTAAAACTAAATATAAAAAGATATATATTTATGTATAGAATATTGTACCTTTCCGAGAGCACTTGCACCCTAGAACTTACCATATACTAGACAGTCTCCCTTCCAAGTTAATTCATTAATTATTGACCTGAGCACTTTTGTAGACGAAACTCTACCTTCAACTACCATATTTCTGTAGTTGCTGGAAAATCTGTCAAGTAACCCCAGCTGATTACCAGTGATATATGCCCTAGATTCAGGGATGCTGTCTTGCCTCTCAACTCCTCCCTTTTCAGGCCCACAATTGAATGTAGCACTTGCACCCTAGAACTTACCATATATTAGACAGTCTCCCTTCAAAATTGATTCATTAATTATTGACCTGAGCACTTTTATAGACAAAACTCTACCTTCAACTAACATGTTTCTGTAGTTGCTGGAAAATCTGTCAAGTAACCCCAGTTTATTACCAGTGATATATGCCCTAGATTCAGGGATGCTGGCTTGCCTCTCAACTCCTCCCTTTTCAGGCCCACAATTGAATGTAATGCTACATTCTCTTAACAGAGTCAGGGACAAATCCATAAATAATCAAGGAGACTTTTTAAAATAACAACACTATTAACTTGAAAAGCTGACAGACTAAGAACATTTTAAAATCTACATATTCGGAAAAGTGGCACAGTGGTGCAGCAGATAGCATTGTCTCCTCACAGCAAGAAGTTCTCTGGTACGGTTCTTGGTTGGGATGCCTTCTGTGTTGGAGTCTGCATGCCCTTCCTGTGTTTGTGTGGGTTTCCTCCAGGTGCTCCGGTTTCCTCCCACATTCCAAAGACAATGCAGTAGGTGGATTGGACACTCTAAATTGGCTATAGGTGTGAGTTTGCAAGTGAGTGTGTGGTGTGGATGAATTACAATGGCAGGGCTAGCCACCCATTGGTGTACACTTTGGCTCTGGATGATTGTCACTGTTGAAGTGACACCCCAACCCTTGTGCAAAAAATGGGAAAAAGGAATTGTGGGTGGGTGGATGGATTTTCTGAAGTAAAAGAAGTCTAACTTGAATTATTGTCATTTATTAAGTGTAATTCACCTTTTCTCCAAAAGTCACTGATTTTAGGAGGGATTTAGAGGGATAGAGATAAAATTTGAGTCAAACTCTGAGATGATTGAGAGGTACGATTCCACATGTGCATGACCAAACATATGATCCAGCTTGAAACACTAGCCCTGTTCACAGTCTCATATATACTCCTGGGTTTTGACCTCTATCTAGCCTACAAGGCCTCAAATGACCCTGTCTTAGACCTTGTAACATACTCAAAAAACATGCAACACCACAAATGCCTGTACTGGAGACTTAAAGTTTTAATGCAGTATAAACATACATACACACGTGTGTGTGTGTGTGTGTGTGTGTGTGTGTGTGTGTGTGTGTGTGTGTGTGTGTGTGTGTGTGTGTAATTTTTGTATTTTATATACTTTTACAAATGCATATGTCTTCATATATGATCAAATGCATAAGATGTGTCAGACCTTTATAAATTGTGGAATTGTGGCAATTAGACGTGTAAACAGAAATGCAATGTAACTATTCAAATCAGATAAAGTATTCTTCATTCTGAGAATTAAAAATCCCATGTTCCACACTGAAATGGTTTAAGACGCAGTCTCTGTTTGGAATTTTTGTAAGAAATATCCATGGAAGCAATTCTGAATCTTATCAACTCACCAGCAGATATCTATTAGTATGAAATAAGTGTCTTAGCAATACTGTAAGATTTTCATCATATTGATCACTGCTGCAGTTGTTTTAGCTATATGGGTTATATTCTGCCATGAATATAATTGGCAGCCAGCTTCCAAAGCTTCATTGTACATTCCACATGCTCAAACTTTCAGGCAGCTTGATCTGAGCTGACTAAAGGACAAGTCTGGGCATGAAGCCCTTCAGTGCTTTAGTGCTGCCGAAGAATATGCTCTTCTGAGGTTTTCAAGGATCGATCGTCATCTTGTACTTTCCTTTGTTGGGCGCATAAGTTCCCTGTAGTGAAAAAAAAACCTTCCGTTTTCTTAATTTTTGTTTTTATTACTTTCCTCTTCAGGAAAGTTATTATAAAGATAGGAATATTGTGTTTTAATCAGCTGTCTTGAGACTGTAACATACTTTTAAACGGAGTACTAATTTTTTCTGTCTGTTTGAAAGTTGTGTAAAGTAATTGAAAACATTTGTTTTCCTGTGGATACATTTTGCTTAAATTTTGTGGGACTGGCATAGTATTTAAAAGTGCTTTCTGTCAAAAAAGTAACTTTTGTGGGCTAGTAGTGTTTACCAGCAATTGCCATTCCTCTTTCCCAGGAAAGAGGCACCATTTTTGTCTTGACCATGGAACAGGCTGTTCTTCCTTCTAGCCACAAAAAGAAAAAAAATAAGCTAACACACTTTGCTACCACAACAGGCTAGCAGTTTATCTCAACTACAGGTGGGTGACTCTGATGTGGCCATTTGTTTTACAAAAACAAAAGAAATGGATCTCAACGCCAAAATTATATGCCCACTTTTAATAAGAATACATCAAAGCTTTCGGGAATAGCCCTTCACCAGTGGAGATATAATTTTAGTGTTGAAATCTGTTTCTTTTGTTTTTGGATTTTGAGTTTTCCGATTCTTTCATCTCACTGACTTGGTCCTTACCTTTGAGTTTTTGCCATTTGCTTTACCTCAGACCACTCATCTTTTTCCTTGAATCTCTCTGGTATAGCTCAGCCACTATGGACTTGGGGTTAGCCATGTCCTCTGTGGCTGGGCAAGGGAAGGGACTTGTCAGTCGTGGGAGAGGGAACAGGGAAAGTTTATCTGTTGTCAGAATGCTCTTCCCATCCCTGGGATAGCTGCTGTTACCACTAGTAGCACAATTGGTCCCATTTTTTCTGTCAAAAAGAAACCAAAAACCAGGCATGTATCTATTCCTCTTCAATTTTCTTTTGGTAGGAGTAGTTTACTGGGTCTGGCTCAGGGTTTAACTCAGGCTATTGTTCCTTCTTATAAAATAGTTTCTGATAAAAGAAAGAGGTATTCCTTTTTTCTGAAGAGATTCATGACCCTGAATCTGAACAGGAAGATTCAAGGATGTGTACAGGTTTTTTTTTCCTCCGACTTCTGGTTTTATTTGTTTTATTTTATTTTGACATTTGTTGACTGTGTTAGTCCGACTGAGCAAAAGCCCATTTTCAGGGGAGACCCAGGGAGAAAAGCTCCATAATTAAAAATGACGTGTATAAAACTTAAATAGTTAACATACATTCATAACAATTTATAGTTATCTTAAAAAGTTGACATAATTATACAAACATTCATATACTTAAGTGATTTAGAAAAATTGCAGATGGGTATAGACAGTATAAAATAACACAGTACAATTCAGCAAAAAAAAAAATGAACACTAGTTAAAAATGAAGTTAACCTTGACTCAGAAGAGAGCTCACTTTCTGATTCTCCATACGGGAGGGTTTCTGAGACTTTTGCTAGAATGTGCCAGTGTTTCCAATGGGAAAACACTGAAGTTTCAGTCCCTCAGAAAATAGTACGAGTTGTTAAAGAAGAAATTTCCAGCACCTACACCCATTCCTATATGGGTTATATTCTGCCATGAATATAATGGCCAGACAGATGTATTTTACTGCCTGCAATTTTCATGATAGTCACCTAGCTGCCCCTAAAAAAAAAGGCAAATAGGATGCATAAATTTCCTCAGTCTTTTAAATTTTTATACACTATTTCCAAACATGACCCATCAGCTCTAGCTTTAGTTGATCGCAGTGCTGCTAAGCACCATTCTAGTCCTACTCTTTCTGATAAGGATGGTAACATTTTGTGTTTAAACCTGTTAAGTTTTGTATTGTGGAGCTTTTCTCCTAAAAATTGTTTCTTTTTGGTCCAACGGACTATCACAGTAAACAAAATGCAAATAAATAAAATAAGTTATTGGTAGGTATAGGAAAAAAAACATATACTTTTATAACCTTGATTTTCAGAATTTTGAATTGTCCCATTCATATGTTAGTTTGTTCTGACAAATTGTGAAACTGAGGAATATTTTATCTGCAGTTTCTTCTTGTGAGGAAAAACAGCTTTAAGTTTCTTCTGTTGCACTGGCCACAACTCTTTGTTTGCAGTGTGTTTGACTTTCAGAGCTATGACCACTGGTAATGTTTTCAGGAGGTTTGAATGGCTGCATTCTCAGAACCTCCCAGATGTTAAAAATGAGATTTCAAATTTTCCCTTGATAGTGTTTGGCCCCTCTGGTGCAGAGTTAACGGAAGTGGTAAGCTGATCCATAGACCGTCAACGGAAGGGGTAAGCTGATCCATAGACTGTCTCAGATTTTTTCAGCCCTTGTCCAAATTTTACATGGGATTTTCTATCTCCGTGTCTAGTTTTGGCAAAACAAATTATATTTCTCATCTTCTAGATCAGATTGTTTCCACCGGTTCTTCATCACATGCTGTCCCAAAGAGTATATTTGAACCTGTTCCTCCTTCCTAGGTGGGGAATGTTTTTTATTCAAGGATGTTGCTAGTGCCACTGAAAAAAAATTCTTGGACCAGTTCCGGATGTTTTTCCTAAACCTGGTTGTGACCATGTCCAATTACAAAATGTCACTTCACACAACCTGTTACCTCTTCTTCCTCCATGTTTCCTGGCAACACTAAACTTAAAAGATGCTTATCACATCCCTATTCATCTAGACTTCAAATGTTTCTTAAGGTTTTGTGTATCTGGATCACATTCTCAGTTCTCTGCCTTGCCCTTGAGTGTTCGAAGTGTCGAACTCCAGATCTTAAGTTGTTTTCATTTGTCTTCAACCTGTTGGACTCCGATCAGAGATTGGATGTGACTCAGTTGTATGCACAAGCATCAGAGCTGAAATCAGAGCTCCTCCCCTACCTATAATACCCTGCTCTCCCAGATCTTGTTTGCCACTCATTCGAACAGGATGGGATCACGTTTTCTGAGCACCTCCGGGGAGGGGGATGTTTGAGAGTTTTTCAGTTAAAGTAGGCATTTCTCCATGATTTCCTTCTATCCTCGTCTTACCCTTCTCTAGTTCGCGCTGGTGTGCTTTCCGGGTCTTTAACAAAAAAAAAAAAAAGTTCTATCTTCCTCTTTTCTCTCTCTTTTGTGAGTGTCTGTGTGCATTTACCTTATGGCTGATGTCCCTAAGCTGGCTGGGTTTAAAAAGTGTATGGGGTGTGGGCATAAGATGCGTGGTGTGTTTGGGGGCAGTCCACCTGGATTCCTCCTGTTCGATATTTGTGGGTTCCTATCAACAGGAGAGATAAGTTGATTTTGAATGGCATTTTGCCCTTAACCTCTGAGTCTTCTCCGGGTCTCTTCTCCACTTCTGGGCCTCTAACCCCTACCAAGAAGCCTGGGGAAGGGGAACAGGCCAGACACAGGGCACGAGTGGCATAGGAAGCGGTCTCCTGACTGGGCTTCCCCTGCCGAGCCACCCGCTAAGTCTTGGCCTGTGGTGGTTCAAGGCTCTCCTCGACTGCATTTGCCCTGTTTCTCCCCCGAGCCAGAGAGTTCCCATGCCAAGTCTCCAAGCCCTGCCTTTCCTCAGCACCATTCCAGGCCGGGGTCGTTGGCATCCTTTGTCCAGTCCACTTGGAGCCTGTCTGAAGCCGAGGTGGACAGGCTAATGATGAAGTTTCTGTGGGCTTAGATACAGCTTATGGTTTTGCCTGCTCCGTCCCCCTCCAGTGCTGTGAGCACACAGCCTGGATTTTTCCTGATCTCTCCTTCTCTGATCCAACCTTTGGCTTTGGAGTCATTGGGACCGAGGTTTCCCAGTGTTGACATTCACTTGTACCATGGCGCCGAAAGTTACCTTGAGTGGTTCAGATGTCTTCAGACCTTACGGACTCTCTGACTCGTAGCTTTAACATCGGCTCTGAGAGGTTGGCGTCGGCTGCTAGGCTTTTGGAGCTCTCTTCCCTTTGGGGCTTCAGCGCTGGGAAGCTCAGCTCTGACTCCCACTTTGGAGCTGGGGAGAGTGACAGTCCAGGAGGCTCTGACTTGTGCGTGCGTCTTCAGCTCTGGCGGCACTGTCTTCCATAGTCTGCTCACCTTCAGCCTTCAAAGTGGTGGAGAGGGTGCTGTCTGCTCTCTTAAGAACCTTAGCACTTCCATCCTCAGAGCCCGCCCTTGCTGCTTCTGTTTCTGGGTCGGAGTCATCCATCCTCCCTCGTCGGGGACAGCCTGTTGCTGGACCTCTTCAGGATGTTCCTTTTCAGGAACCTCTTGAAGCTTCTGAGTCCTCTCCGGAGTATCCCCCTGTGGAGATGCCTCGGAAGCATACCTGCAAGAGGGAGGCACTTAGACCCCCCCTGCATCTTTCACAGAAGATACGGACTTGGTAATGGGGAGGGGTCCCTAAATCACCTCCTGACCGTCTCATTTGAAGACATCATGGAGATCGTGCATCAGACAGGTGAATGGTCTTCCCATAAACCCAACCCTGATGAGTCTGTATTTCTGGAGGCGTTTGGCACAGGGTCCTCTACATCTTGAGTGTTCCCTCCCCACGGATCCATTGGTAGATGTTCGTGTCCCGCAGGGCATGGAATGAACCAAACATGGATGAGCCCATTCCCAAGCACCAGACAAGGTGCTCAGTGCCCCCCTGGACAGGATTCATTGGGCCAAGGGTTCCCAGCTTAGTGCCATTGTGGTTGCAGTGGCCACCAAGGAGTTGGCTTAGGAGAGCTCCTCGGTCCATCCTCCAGACAGGCAGTCTAGGGTGATGGACTGCTTTGGGAAGCTAGTTTACGCTTCAGTCACCTTTGCTCTGTGTGTGCTGAACTGTTTGGCACACATCACCAGACTGCAGAGATCTGGTTAAGGAACTTTTTGTGTCTGCTCTGGGGTCCATGTCGGAGGAGGAGAAGGTTTTCTCCTGCGACTGGCCACCTTGACAGCCATCTCGAACATGTCCATGAGCTTTCTTTCTCATGTTACTGAAGGTACCTCGAGGGCGGCTGGGACAGGTGTTGCCATTAGGCAACATGCCTGGTTCAGACTTTGTGCTTTTTCGGAATCCTTCAAGGCATCTTTCATGAATGCCCCCTTTGATGGGTCCACCTTTGGATCTACTCTTTGTGATACTCTTACCCAGAGCAAGAAAGATGGGAAGACCTTGTCTGCCATCAGGATCTGCTTCCCTACTACTTAATGGACCTACTGTAGGAACCAGTGTGGGAGTAAGAAGTTATGGTTTTGAAAGTCTCTCTCTTCCCAAGAGGTTCCAGGTGAACCTTCCCCTAGAGGCAGGGGGGAAATGACAGATGCCATCCACGTAGCAAAGGGGTCCGAGATACGCATGTGGCAGAGGGGGTCCGAGGAACCAAGGGTCTCAAGATTTATTCTTGGACAGGCTCTTTCAGCAGTCTTGAAGGATTGCTTGACTGCTGTACTCTGGAGGCAGTCAAGGGTCCTCTCTGTCTGCACCTAACAGCCTGGGAGTCCATCACAAATGATAGTTGAGTGGTTCAGATTATATACAGAGGTTATTCCATCCCATTTATTCATCCTCCCACTCCGAGAAACCTCCCAGATGTTCCACCCAGTCAGCGGGAGGCGACAGCCGTAGAGATTGCCAGGCTGCTCAAAAGAGCCATCCTTTCTTGACTCCACACACGATTGTGCTCCTCAAATGTCACCTAGACACCAAAGTATCTTCTGCAGGAAAAAATAGATCTTTATCTAGATGTATTTCTAAGATTTTCAACTCAGACTTCAGACATTGAGGGAATATTTGTATAGGTGTCATAATACCCCTGGCAAGGCTCCACAAGAGAAAGATAGTGGTTTCTGAAATCTCTTTGGTCCCAGCATCAATACCCTTTACCTTTTCAAATCCCAGTGCTGGGGTTTGCCAAAAGAGAATTATTTTGGGGGAGAGAACAGATATTCTTAAATGCAGGTGTCCCCTTCTCCCCTCCCTGCTCAAAAGCAGCCAGCATGGACACTTTGGACTTTATTTGGGGAGCATTTTCAGGAGGGATAAAAAATGCAGGGGGTGTGAGACACCAAGGGCAGATACAAGTACATAAATGTCAAGGAGATGCTTGTACTGATTGAGGCACTCAACCCTCTCTACCATCATTGGTCCCCAGGATCTCTTAAAGTGGTTACAGACAATAGCACAGTCATGTGGTACATCAAGCAAGAAGGAACCAGATCATACCTCCCCCTTTACAGACTACTCATGTTAACTTGAGATATATCTTCACAGCTCAGTCTCACTCTACAGGCATCCTACATTCTGTCAGAGCAAAAACAGTATTGCATACAAGCTGAGCAGGACCAGGGCAAACCTTCATAAATGGAAACTAAATTGGGGAGGTTTTCCAAGATTTGATCCCCCTGTGTAGAGTTCCTCAAGTTGATCTTTTTGCCTCCTCTTTGAACAATCAACTGGTAAGATTCTGTTCCAGGACTCTATGCAAGAAGCCTGAAAGACAGATGCCTTTTCTTTTCCTTGGACAGGAATGTTCCTATATGTTTTTCCACCTTTTCCACTGATATCCAGGGTACTTCTGAAGTGTCTGAAGGAAGCCACCAAAGTCAGTTATGGCGACTCCCTTCTGGCCCAGACAACCATGGTTCTCCCTTCTTTTGGAAATGGCCAGGGGCAGTTACCACACGCTTCCTCACAGACTAGATCTACTCGCACAAGAACAGGGGTGTTTGATATACCCCATTATCTGTCAACTTCAGCTGACTTCCTGGATGATGGGTCTTAATTCCTTTTAGGCACCTACTTACTGAGGACTTGCAGCAGATAATAATGGAGGCAAAAAAGCCTGCCACTGAAAAAGCATTCATTAACAAATTGAAACGTTTTTCTAGTTGGTGCCAACAACATAACCAGCACCCATTCATTTTGTTGTTCTCTGGTTCTGCACTATTTGTGTGAGTTACTGTCCTGTGGCCTTTCGTATTCCTCTAT
The DNA here is from genome assembly GCF_019279795.1 of Protopterus annectens. NCBI lineage: Eukaryota > Metazoa > Chordata > Ceratodontiformes > Protopteridae > Protopterus > Protopterus annectens. The sequence continues at coordinate 1,223,775,625 of NC_056743.1, forward strand.
CAAGGTTCATTTATTGGCCATTTCAACATGCCTGCCCATGGGTCCTCCTCTTTCAATGCAGTCTTATGTCAAAATGTTCTAGAAAAAAGATTTTGCATAAGAGGCCTCCAAGAAAACCAGTGGCTCTTCCTTGGGATCTTAATTTTGTGTTACAGAAGCAAACACGTGTTCCATGTGTGCCAGCTAATCTGGATGACTTGTGGTTCTTAACATGGAAAACAGTTCTGCTGATTCCTGTGATCTTCAAGAAGGGTACCTGAGCTGCAAACTGATAGGGTGAGTCAACACTCTCTAATTTTCAATAGGGACAGGGTTTCTTTGAGAACTAATGTTGTTATTTCTAAACTGATATCAGAGTTTGCTTTAAGCCAATCTATCTACCCCCCCATTTATTTTCCTGAACCTAAAAATGAGGGGGAGATGATGCTGCATACCTTGGATGTCCACAGGTAACTTGGGTACTATCATGAAAGAATGGAATTGTTCAGACCTTAAGATCAATTGTGCATTTCTTGTCCAAGTAAGAATGGGCAATCTGTGTCAAAACACACTGTTTCCAAATGGTTCTCTGAGACTGTTTATTACCTTTTGTTATACTCACCATAACAAAACTATTTCAGGCAGGGCCAAGGTTTACTCTAGCAGGGTCTTGGCTTCATCTCTGGCTTTTTGGAAAGGGTTGTATTCTAGAAGTATACTAGAAGTTGCATCTTGGACCTCTGTATGTACTTTTACAAAGCACTATAAGCTTGATTCCTTGTATAGGTTTAGATCCGGCTTTGCTAGGACCATTTTGCAGGGGATCGTGGACTCTTCTTCCACTTCACAAATGTAGTTAGCTAAAGTACTCTAACCATATAGCAAACCCTACAGCAGCAGTAATCGGTATGATGAATGCAGTAAAGCTGTGAAACTCACCAGAACAGTAGATGTTTAAAATGATCATTACTGTAGTAGTTGCTTCCTATTCCCCTTGCATTTGTTTTTTTTTCTTCATGCCAAGGGTGGGTTTTTATTATTTATTTGTTCATTCGTAGCATTCTGCTTTCAGGGCTCAGCCTGTCTGTCTTTGCTGGCAGGAAAGCTTGGTAGGGCTTTGTGCCCAAACTTGTCTTTTAGTTAGTTCAGCTTGAGCTGCCAGTTTGGGTACATGGAAGGTACTCTGAAGCTTTATGTAAGATCAGGTTTCACTTGTGTGCAGGATGTTGGGTAGAAGCACAGTATTCTCTTTGCAAAGGCCTAGAAATGGAGTCATATTAAAGCAGATGTATATCTTCATTTTACATGCAGTTTCAATAGAAAGGAATGTTTCACTGAAGGATAAAAAATTAGCTCAGAGAAATAACCTGCAGATAAGAATGCAATTTGCTTATATAAAGTTCAGTAAATAGAGTACAAACAGATCTTGTTTAGATGGTGTGATGCTTAGGAACCAAGGTTAAACAGGCATGTAGAACTTGTAGGAAATTTGTAGGGTTTTGGTATTTAGGAGATACTTCAGATGCACACGTCAGTAAATTAGTCTGGGCTGATACACAAAGTCTTAGCAGTGCAGTCCAGAGAAGTCCAGTATAGACATTTGAAATTGAGTACAGAAGTCCTGTCTAATATCCAGCATTCCACAATATTAATTATATTATTCAGGAGAAAAGGCGTAATTCTGGGGACAACATTTATGGATGGTATAATGAGTGCAGAAGCTATGGACATTATAATTAAATCAATTTCAGGTTATCAGCACTGTTATTGGAGACAGTAAGAATTAATGCAAGTATTATTGGTATCTGCCTCCACTGTATGCTGCTAATACATAATAACCTGTTCAGCATAGTTCTGTGTAGTAAAAAGACATTCATTCCAGTTTCTTCCAGTATTCTACAGTCCTTTCAATTCTTACACTTTTTGGAAGCTATCGGGCTGTTATATCCTTGGCTGGATATAACCCATATGTGTAAGGGGATCTACTTTGAAAGCTTGAAAGGTCAGATTACTGAATGTGATTTTCATGAGATGACAACATCGAAACCTTGACTTCCCGAATGTGAACGTTTTACCAGGGTAAGTAAACACTTGCCCAACATGGGGAAATATGCCCTTTCCCCACTGTAGTGCGATCCCGGAGTTGGTTTATATAGTAAGGTGGGTGGAGAGTGTAGCCCCACCTAGGTGGGTTTTACATTCTGCTGTGTTTCAGTGCAATTTTGTGCAAGTGCTTGATTTCCCAAATGCAAATGTTTTACCAGGGTAAGTAAAGTTTCGATTATCACGAAAAATCATGTTCAGTAATCTGGCCTTACAAACTTTCAAAAGTAGATCCTTGTAAGGCTACTATAGTAGTGATCATTCGAACATCTTCTGTTGTGGAAGGTTTTACTTACACAACTGTACTTTTCCTAGCTAAAGTTAAGTGTTTCACATGTTGCCTATTTCCACATTTGGAGATAGAAGACTGTGAGGTACTTTTTTGTTTTTCCACAGGGATATTGCCTTTTGCAGCCTAAACTTCACTGCTTACAACATATACTGACTCTTTCTATTCCTCACAGCTATAAAATTCAGGTTAGACAAATTACATTTAATACAAACAATTGCAATCTTCCAAGCTAGTATAGTAAGCATGCATGTTTGGATGCAGCCCATGTGCAGTGGGACTTCCACTCCTTTTCAGTAATGCCGGAGACAAAATTCACCAAAGCCAAGTTTTTTAGCTAAAATAGCTACCCAAACCAAAAACAATCACAATACCTTTTTTATTTATGTTCATAATCTCAGAAGCACAATGCAGCAATGCACTGAGCTGATTGTGAATGATGTTACTTGCACTGAAGCAGAAAATATAGGTAACTTATTGGCTGATAAATTCAGCTCACTATTCACCCCCTGTCTCTTCCACATCTGTCTGACAGGATACATGTTGAAAGCCTTTCATTTCCAGCTACTACACAAGGCCAAATCCTAAAGGTGCTAACAAAAGCTAAAAATACTGCACCAGTATCCCTGGATGCATCTCAAATAGCTTGAAGCATGATTTAACCCCCTCCCTCAAACAACACTATTCAACCTCAGACTCATATCAGGTTTTTAACCAAGTGAATGGAAAATGGCTAGTTATTGTCCTCTATATGGGAAGGACCTTCCACAGCCCTAAGCGATTACAAACCCATAACTCTGACCAGCCTGTCATGCAAAGCCATGGCAAGACTTAAGTAGCTAATCAGTAAGGACACAGGAATCCTCAACACTGGACAAGTTCATAGGTGAATACTAGGCTAACTGCCCTGAAGCCATTTTAAGCCTAGCTAATAACTCAAGGTCGGAATCAAACCCTGTACCCTACATTTCATGTGTTGAAGTCCTTAACCATTATGCAAAGCTTGTGTATCCGTTTGGATTCGTAAATTACTTAACCTAGTGGACGTTTTTGAAAAGGACACCAAAGCAATGGATGAAGGTAAACATGGTACACACCACATACTTTGATCCGGTGAAAGCTTTAGACAGACTTTCCCACTCAGGCATAGTAGAAAAGCTAAATAAACTGGGTACAAACCCATTTGTCACCCACTGGATTGCCAGTTGGCTCATAGATATGATGCAAGAGATCAGAACAGGGAAGGCTACCTCCACATAGAAACCACTCACCAGAGGAGTCCCTCAGAGGTCTGTGCTGAAACTTCTCTTGCTTGGCATCTACTTCTCTGAAGTAAAAGCCAATACAAAAGTTCTCTGGCTGACTAAGTTTTTAGATGACTGCAAGCTAAGAGCAAATGACTTAACCAAACTGCAAGAGGGTTTGCCAGAAATAAATAACTGGTACCAAAATCATGGACTGAATGCATGTTTTTTTTTTTTTTGGTATTGAGTTTAGCATATTCTTTGGAAAGTCATCTATCCCAGAAACTACCACATTGACAAACACCTCAAGTTTATCTAGTTGTTTGGAATTTGGAAACTTGTGTGGACAATGACCCAACTTTTGACCAATATGTCTCCAGTGTTGAAAGAAACTTCTTTTGCATTTTGCAGCTCCTAAACAAAGGCATTGTGCCTAGAGCTAGAGATGTCATTGCCTCCCTTTTCTCAGCCATCATATAATGTTCTCTTTGGCATGTATCTGTCCAGATACGTAAGGATACAAAGACTAAACATGTGCCCTACATGGACTGACTCAAAGCTCTGTCACTGTACTTTGTCCTGCAGACTGCTAAGATGTGACCTGTGACTGGCATCCAAGGCATCCTCTGACCCAGTACTGATGGATTTACTGCACATTGGAAAGTCAGATAGCATCAGAAGTACTTCATCTGGAGATCTGAATGTTTTATGTAATGTCAACAGAACAGTTTGGAGAGACAGCAACATTTCACAGCGGCTACCACTCTTTGGAACAGAATCTCCATCCACTTAAAAGAAAGCTCATTCTATCCATATTCAAATGCAACTTGGATCTATGGATGGGTAATGGAAAATTTACCCTAGGACTCTTCTGTACTACTAATGGACACGGGTGACTCCTAAATACTTTACCATGCATGGGTCCCCTCAAATTATCTATGGTGTAATCCCATTTCTCACTAGGGATACTATATAATTATTGACCATAGAAATGGTAAGGCCACTCTAATACTAAATGGGATAGGCTAATTTAAGCACCAAAAGGAAAATTGGCTAGGATTAAAGTGGCTTGCCAGGGCAGCTAGCCTGGTACTTGCTTCATATGAATCTATAAATAAAAAAGGCACTAATTCCATTGCATGCATTAGAACATGCACATTTCAAATTAAACTGGATCAGTACTTTTTTTCAGTCATATATATTGTATGCTAGGAAAAAAAACTGGAAGGCAAGTGCACAAAGTTTTCCCGTGGTTAGTGACATAAATAACTTTGTATGTAGCTAGTGTCACTTAACCTTGCCACTGTTGCATTTATTAAGAATATGGTGTGCAGTTTGTTTAATTTGGCAACTTGAGCCAAGCTTGGAGCATATGGAAACGTTATAACAAAGCTTGCACACAATAGCAGACATAACTAGATACATTGTAAGCTGTTTCTCTATGAAAATGTAAAAACATTTCAAACATAACTTTGGAACAATGTAACAGAGCAACTAAAAGAAAGAAATATTACCAGTCTACAGTTTTATGCATTTATAAATCTTGCTTTTTTCCCACTTTTCTGAGATTTAAAAAAGTTCAGTTACAGGCTTGCTGTTCTTGAACTGTTTGTAAGTTTCTGCGAGGCCATTTTTTGCTTGGGCTAAAGGAAAGTCTCTCTGTTGATCAGTGGCAGTGAAAAACATTGAGCAGCCTGCCTGCCCCTGTGGGAGTGGTTACTGACTTGAAACTGTAGTTTTATTGGCCATTTTGGGTCAATTCCAAAACTCCTTCATCTTCCTCTCTTAAAACCCTCTTTTGCGCGGTTTTGAGCATAGCGCAACAACGGGCAGCGCCGCCTAATTGGGTTTAAACTATTCCTGGCTCCACAAAGCCTGCTCTTCACTTTTTCCCTTAGAACTGCTCTATCTCTCAATTTAAACACCATATTCTCATTCTAAGGCCCTTCACTGGTCCAATTAAGTAATCCTACAAGTTAGCACTATTAAACCATAAGCACTACTTACTCTTATACTCTCTACGATTACCCTGTCCTCTATTGGTCCGTCTTAAATTCAGTTTCCCTATTACTCTAGCATGTCCAAAGGTTAGTCAATGGTTTCCTCTCCCGTCCAGCTGGTGAATCTGGGAATTTTGAGGCAATGTTACAACTGTCACAAAAGTAGTATAGTTCGGTACCAATAAAGGCCGTCTTCCAAAAATACAAATAGCGCTTTCGTCTCCAACACTGGAGACCTCTTCAGAATCAATTAAAAGCACCTCTCCCATTCCTTTTATACATCCATTAGGGAGTAATGGTTGAATAATTAAACAATTACATAATAATTCCATGATTAGTGGGATGCAGTTGCAGTCGGATAATATCAATACACCATATATATATAAATGTACTTAATTTCTCCATTAAAAAAAAAAAAAAATATATATATATATATATATATATGTGTGTGTATGTATGTATGTATGTATGTATAAATAAATAAATATATAACTTTTCTATAAAATTGTCTATGAATTTATGAATTTAATAGAATAAATGTTATATTACACGTGATGCACCAACCCTTTCTGATAAAAAATAAATATATAAAATGTTGAGTTGACTATAAATACAAATACTATACAAATTACAAGAAATGCAAAAATACAGACATTGAACGTTCAACATATAAAGTATATAAAAATTTTTAAAAAACTAGTATAGAATTGATAATTTATAATTTATGCTCTATAATTTGTACTAAAAATTCAAATCAGTACATAGATATCAATGTTTAATATTGAATATTGGTTTTCTAACATTCTATGAAATATTGTTTTATTTTGTGTCTCTTAAGATTTGTGTCTCTTAGGGTCTTCTGATAAAATTTTTAAAGCTGGTGTAATTGAAATGTGATCGTTGAGACCCTTACCACTATAGGCATCAAGTTTAAGTTGCCATATCATCTCTCTATATGCTAGTTTCGTTTCCCAATCACCACCTCTCTGTAAATGTGGGACTTCTTCAAGGACCCAGAACTTGAAGTTAGCTTCATGACATGTTTTGAGTGTCTAAAAAGTGCATTATTGTCATTCTTTCGATTGATATCCCTCATGTGTTCATATATTCTTTTCCTTAGATGTCGCTCTGTTTTGCCAATGTAGTATGCCCAGCAAAATTTACAGAAGGCTAGGTAAACCACCCCTTTGGTATAACAACTGCTATACTTTTTAGACCTCAATGTTGTTGTTAATGTGGGGATTACAAGTTCTTTTTCACCTGCTATAAATGGGCATTGTGGGCATCTCCCACATCTGAAAGTACCCTTTTTCTTGGAAACAGTTCCACTCTCATTGTTATCCTTTCTGCTCTCCAAAATATTCTTCAAATTGTTGTTCCTCCTAAAACTGTATGTCAACTTGTTTTGAAAAACCATAGTTCGGGTAGGCATAACTTTAAATATTTCCCAAGTCTCGTTAATGCATTTTTTGAGCCATCCTATACCATTGTAATAGGTGAGGGTCATATAGGGCAATGTATGTTTACTGTTCATCTGTTGGTGAACTTCATTACCGTAACTCACCACATCTTGTATATTGCTTATATTGTTAGTGTTGACATTGTTTAATAAGGGTGTGTAGGTTACACCCCATCTATCTGTCACATATTCTTTGATGGGTTATGTTAACTCAAAAGGATAGCCTCTTGTTTGAAACATATTTTGTATCGTGTCAACTGCACAGAGGAAATCATCTTTATCAGATGTCATTCTAGCTGCCCTAATCATCTGTCCCTTTACAATATTTCTTTTTAGATGGGTTGGGTGGTCACTATCAAAATGTAAATATGCACTGGAGTGATGTTCTTTCCTGTAAATAGTAGATTTATAACTTTTGGCTTCATAGTTCTTTTGTAACCTAACATCTAAAAAATGTATCTCTTGTGAGTCACTTTGGTGTGTAAACTTTAAAAAATTAGTACTATTGTTGATATACTTAGTAAAATCATTTATTTTCTCCTCAGAACCTTCCCAAAAATGAGGATGTCATCTAAAAATCTGTAGTAACTTTTAATCCGGTTAAAAACTCAGATTTAAATACATAATGTCTTTCCCAATACAACATGATGATATTGGCATAGATGGGGGCATAGGCTGCCCCCATCGCAACCCCTTCTTTTTGGTGGTAAATTTCCCCTTGAAAAAATAGTTATTTTTTAGCACCAGTTCCATAAATTCTAGTACCAATTTAAATTCATCTGGTGTCAGTAAATTCATCTCTACTAACATATTTTCAAACCATTCCATACCTATTGCATGAGGTATAACCGAAAACAGATCTTTAACATCTATTGTGATAAACCTGACATCATCACTGTATAAAACTTTATTAATTTTCTGTAAAAAGTCCCAGGAATCTATTGGTATATGTGGGTATCTACTTTGATATTTTTTAAGTTTTGTGTCAATATAAATAGCCAAAGGTTGGGTTTTGGATCCTTTTGATGAGACAATGGGTCTCATAGGGGGGTTTGTAATACATTTGTGAGTTTTTGGTATACCAGAAATAGCAGGGATGACAGGTTTACTTTAAGGAAGTTATACAAGTCTGAATCAATAAGCCCGTGTAGTAAATTATCTTCTATAATATCTATTTTTTGATAAATGTTAATTTCATTCTTAGAACCTATTGTATAGCTGCTAACATTATTTAAAATTTTAAGCATTCTATTAGTGTAATCCCATTTGTCCGTCAGTACAATCCCCCCACCTTTGTCCGGTTTCATCACCCGGATCATGTAATTTCGTCTTAATTCGTTTAGAAGCTTGTACTCATCATCGGTTAAATTACTTCCATCTCTATTCTTATTGTCATGGTATTCACTCCTAATCCTTCTAATGAGGATATTTTCAAAATTATAAATGTCATGATGAAGGGGGGGGGTTATATGTACTTCGCCTAGTCAACACCACTTTTTCTTGGTCGTATGGGTCTCCTTTCTCTTTAAAAATGTGTAAAAAAAAAAAAAAATTTAATTTCCTTGTAAAAATCTTAATATCCAGTAAAATGTTTTCAATATTAGGCTTCTTACTAGGTATAAAAGTAAAACCTTTTGTAAATAGTTTAAAATACACCTCATTTATATTTATGTCTGTATAATTGAAGATATAAAAATCATTCCTAGAATGTATAGTTAATAGATTATCTGTCTCTATCATGGAACCTGTATTGGAGGGGTTAATGAAGGACTGCTCTACCTGTAGGGTCTCCTCATATATTGGTTGCAGTTGCTGTTGTTGGTAATCTGTGCATATGAGGGTTGTTGGACACGATTTCTCAACCTCTCGGACCGCCTTGGTCCTTCCCCCTCTAAAGGGAGCCTGTCACTACTGTCACCCAAAACTTCAATAGGTTCAGTATAATCATATTTATCTGGTGCAAAATCCACATCTTGCCTTCTATAATTCACCCTTCCATTTCTTCTGTTGTTTTGGTGTATATGGGATGATATAGGATTTTCGTTATAATAAAATCTATTGCCATTCTTATTTTCAGGACTGTAGGCTATACCACATTTGTATTCATTGATGTCTCTTTCTAGTTTTGATATCTTCCTGTTGTAGCTACGTGTAACAGTGTTGTCAACATCATGTAAGGTTCTAAAATATACATTGCGATATTCCTGAACTGAATACAATAAATCATCATGTATTTCTTTGTATAAATGGTCAATCTCTAGTTTATCTGACTCCGTTTTCTGTTCATTATATTTAATTAATACTTTTAAAACTGCTAGTCCACACTCATTAAAAATATCACAAATATTTTTGAAAAATACATTGTCAATATTACCAGTAACATTATTAGGAAATCTGTTTATTCTCAGTCCCTTCGGTACAATTTTGTCCTGCAGGCACTTGTTGAAGTACCAGTTTTCAACAGATAAATTTTTGTACCTGGTAAGAAGTGATTTCAACAATTTGCATTTCTCTTTGTAGTCCATGTTGTCACCCCGACTATTCTCTCGTCGTCTGCTGGAATCCGAAAACGATTTATTGAGCCAATTGTTGAAATCAATGTTATTGTATTTGGAGAGATACTCAGAACCACTAGTCCCAAAATGTTGGTCATTATTGTTTCTTCGATTGTTAGATCCATTAGCGCGCAGGCGCTCTACTCTTGTAGGTATACTCGCTCTAACTGCATTGCCTTCAGTTCTGGCGTCTGACGTCACTTCAGTTCCGCTGTTGGTCTTCGGACTGCTCTGTGCACAGGGGATATCATTCCCCACCTCTTCGGGGGGATTAGATGTTTGTGAGTGACTTTGGATGATTCTGATTAGTTCACTCAACAAACTACTGCTTTCCATGTTGTATTGGAAAATAAATATAAATATAAAAAATGTATATCGATATGGAAATGAGTGCTAAAGATCTAGTTCCAAACATCACAAATGTGGAGACTCCTCGAGACCGAACCAGTACCACCAAGTAAAACCAAGAACCGATAAAAAACAAAAAAGTCAACTTCCACAAAAGTAGTATAGTTCGGTACCAATAAAGGCCGTCTTCCAAAAATACAAATAGCGCTTTCGTCTCCAACACTGGAGACCTCTTCAGAATCAATTAAAAGCACCTCTCCCATTCCTTTTATACATCCATTAGTGAGTAATGGTTGAATAATTAAACAATTACATAATAATTCCATGATTAGTGGGATGCAGTTGCAGTCGGAGAATATCAATACACCATATATATAAATGTACTTAATTTCTCCATAAAAATATATATATATGTATAAATAAATAAATAAATATAAATATAAATATATAACTTTTCTATAAAATTGTTACAACTGTCTCATGTACACGGACAACCCTCTCCTCCTCCAAACAGGTTCAAATATATGTGAGAGATGCAACTATTTAGCCAAACTGGAGGCTGAGCTCTCTCATCTCAAAACTGGTGTAACCAGTCAGGAGGAGAAGGTAACCTCACACAACACAATTTCAGTATCACATAGTCCCACCACATCAGCGAACCAAACACATAAATACACAAAAACATACTCGGAGGCTCTAAATAAAAATCTACCTAAGCAACGGAGACCTCCAAAGCAGACATCCAAGCAAACGCTACCTCAAAACAAAACACACACAACACATAACCCACAAAGTCAGTGTGCCAAGCAGCCACAGCCCTTAAGGCTGAATAACACACCTGATACTCTTGTTATAGGTGATTCTATTGTCAGACACACTGACGTCCCGCTCACCAGGCTGAATAAAGAGAAGGTCACAGTGAGCTGCCTGTCGGGTGCTAGGATTCAACACATAACGCAAGCACTCGGGTCACTCCAAAGCAAATACAAATATGACTCAGTCATTGTACATGCTGGTGTGAATGACCTGAGACGTACCTCCCTGGACTACATGAAAAGAGACATAGAGGAGCTCTCTGATCATGTAGCCCAGGCTGGTATGACCCTGACCTTGAGCAGCATCTTACCCTCACCTAGAATGATGCCACAGTACAAAGACAAAATGATCGATTTTAACAATTGGCTAAAATTTTGGTGTAATTCAAAGGGGATCCAGTGTCAGCCTGGGATGACGTACTCGACAAGCCACGTTGCTTCGCTAGGGACGGCTTGCACCTGTCACCACTGGGCTTTCGGATATTGGCAAAGACTCTTGCCACTCCCATAGTGCCTTTTTTAGGCAAGGCTCAAAAGTCAAACCCACCCCCATAGACAGCACAAGGAACAAGAAACTAAGGGCAATGCTGCTAAACGCCAGAAGTCTTAACCTCAAGATGCACGCACTCTAAGCTCTCCTCAGTATGGAGAACATCGATATCTGTGCAGTGACAGAAACCTGGTTCAAGGCTCCAGAGAGCACCCCAGCACTACCAGGCTATACCTCATATCATGCTTTTCGGCCCCAAAACCCGGACCGAACCACAAAAGGAGGGGGAGTTTCCATATTTATCAAGGATATCCACACCTCCAGGTTAGTGGCATTGCACGAAGTATCGGAGACCATCCATGTGCAACTAACAGTGGGCAAGACTGCTTTTCAGTTTATAGCATCCTACAGACCACCCTCTCAAAGTCAGGAATCCCATTCGGCTTTCCTGAAAACATTGGAGAACATGAAGATCTCTCTGAACACAATTATATTGGGCGACTTCAACTACCCAAACATTGACTAAAAGCACTACTCAAACCCCAGCACCTTAGCCCAAAGATTCCTGGAAATTATAAACTCAAATGCTATGGAACAACTAGTCACCACTCCCACAAGAGGAGACAACATACTAGACCTGATCATTACCAACATGGGGACTCTATGCTCCACACCAGAAGTATATCCCTCATTGGTAAGATCAGACCATAAATTAATTTCACTGGATGTCCACACCCCAACCCCACCCCCAGCCCAGAAAACCACAGTGAAAAGCTTCTCAAAAGCGAACTTCTCACTTCTCAAAACCGAAGTGGAATCCTTCAAGGCCCCGGGGCCAGTGGAAACTACAGCCCAAACTGCAGAATCCTATATAAATGCATTCTACGGACATCTCCAGGAATGCATGGATCATGCTATCCCAAACAAAACCAAGACCCAATCATCCAAAGGCAGGCGTCCAGTCTGGTGGACCCCTGCCATAAATAAACTGTACAACAGAAGGAGGAAGCTACTACATGATAGAGCAAAATCCCTAATAGGGAAGGCATCTCTGATCAGTACTAGCAAAAAATTACGATCCCTCATAAAATCCTCCAAGGCCAGCTTCGAGAGAAAAATTGCACAGGACACCAAAGACAATCATAAGGCTTTTTTCAGTTATGTTAGAAACCTGGGATGCAACTCCCAGACTTATTCTGAGTTGATTCTAAACGACAAAAAATACACTGAACCCACAGACATCGCCAATATCCTGGCATACAGGTTCAGTGCAAACTTCTCCCCCCCTCCCCCCCCCAAAAGAGCAAGTATCCATCCCGGCAGAGGGCTGCCTCCCAAACATCTCAGATGCTCAGGTGAAGGCTGCCCTCGCCAAAGCAAAAAACACTGCTTCCATGGGACCAGATGGCGTCCCAGGTTGCGTCCTACATGAACTACAAGAGGAACTAATCCCTCAAATAAAACAGCTATACAATCTCAGCCTCACTACAGAATATGTGCCCACAGAATGGCGTACAGCAACAGTGGTCCCACTCCACAAAGGTGGAGCCTCTACGGACCCTGAAAACTATTGCCCCATAAGCCTGACTAGCTTAGTCTGCAAGGCTATGGAGAGGATCATCATGGAGCTCATAAACAAAGACACTGGGGACCTACAGACACTAGATCCTACCCAGTTCGGCTTTGTCAAGGGCAGATCCTGCCTTTTGAACCTGGTTGACTTCTTTGAAACAGTCACCAAAGCCATAGATGAAGGGAAGGTAGTCCACACAGCCTATCTGGACCTTGTAAAGGCATTTGACACAGTACCCCACTCGGGCATCATAGATAAGCTATCCAGCTTAAATATATAAACCCCTATGTCACAAGATGGGTCGCAAACTGGCTCAAAGACAGAACCCACAGAGTGAGAGTTGCTGGAGCCATGTCAGACTCGAAACCGGTCACAAGTGGCGTCCCACAGGGTTCTGTCCTGGGACCACTCTTGTTTGGTATTTACTTTTCCGAGGTACAGGCAAACGTGGGAGGACTATGGCTCACGAAGTTCGCAGACTGCAAACTGGGCGCCATAATCAACTCTCCAGCTGACACAAACATCCTTCAAAAAGGTCTCACAGAGACAGATAACTGGGGCCAGCGCCATGGTTTAAAGCTAAATGCCAAAAAATGTATAGTCATACCCTTTGGCAAAAACAATGTGCCCACAAATTACCACATAGGCGGAAACCCATTAAGTACAGAGAAAGTTATTAGGGACCTGGGGACCCAAATTGATAGCAATCTCTCCTTTGAAAACCACATTGCCAAAGTGGTTAGAAAGACCTTCTACATAGCCCACCTCATCACGAAGGGTTTCACATCTAGATCAAGAGAGGTAATCGTGCCCCTTTATTCATCCCTCATCAGGCCCATCATAGAATACAATGCCCCTTTTGGGATGTACCTTACCCGACACCTGCAGCAATTAGAAAGACCCCAAAAGTATCTCACCAAGAGGATCAAGGGTCTCAAACAGATGCCATATACTGCTCTGTTAAAAAAACTCCAGCTCTACTCAGTTGCATACCGCCTACTTCGAGGCGATCTATGCCTGACATACAAAGCTATGTCAAATCCAGAATTAATGGACATGCTCCACCTCAGTAAATCTAAATCCCTTAGAGCCACACGCCGAGGGACTTGAACCTCAGCACAGAAATAAATAGAACTTGCTGGAGGGACAGGTTCATAACCCAGAGGCTCCCTTCGCTCTGGAATAGAATTCCAGTTCATGTGAAGCAGAGCACCTCACTGAATCTCTTCAAGAAGAATCTCTAAGTGGATGGGGGATCGTAGGTTTGTCCCAGGGATTACTCCCGTGTCACTATTAGACAGAGGCACAGTAAACTAAACCTTAAAAAGGGCACAGTATACTCAAATCAAGGGGTGGCGTAAGCCATACAGAATCGGGCTAGGCTTATAATTGCCCCAGGGCAGATAGCCTAGTATGAACCTATGAACCTGAGGTTCCAAGACCAAGCTAAGTGCTTTTTCATTTATTTTCACTTTTTTGCATTTGCATATCATTTTTATCTCTGCCTTGTAACTAATTGATCACATTTGTACTGCTGTAAAAGCAATTTACTGATTAACTGCATTTCATTACTGTTTAACTGTATTTTTTCATACTGTGATTTCTGTTTTGTCTGCAAGTGGTTAATCTGTGTTTTTCTCTGAGTTTTACTGTGTACTTAACACTTAAACTGAGAACCATAGTTTGGATACAGGTTTGCTGCATCCAGAGCTGCTTGTTTTTGCCTTCTGTGTTTCTAGCAGCCATCTTGAATTTGTCTTCTGTGTTTCTGGCAGCCATCTTGTGTTGGTAGGGGCCTATCTTCTCTGCTAGTGAGAGTAGCAGGGCTGCCTGGACTTTGTCTGGCACAAGCTGATTGGTAAAGAGAGCAGGGGCTAGCAGGATTGGCTACATTTCAGTGTTACTAGAATTTGTTATTCTTTGTGGTATTTAAACCCCTTGTTTGAGCTGGTTTGGGCTTGCTTGTGCATAACACACCACAGCTGCATTGTTTTTAACCCACTGAGGTATTCCAGCTACAATTTTTCCCTTAGTAGCACTTGTGTGATCATCGAGTAGTACTCCTCTTAGACCTTCCACCCTTTACCCCCTTAGCTGTACCTGGCCTCTGTCCCTCAGATTCTGACAAACACGGGTGGACAATTACTTAGTTTCTCCTGCCAGTCTGGTTGATATGGGCATCCTGAGGTAGTGTAGCAACTGATTCATGTACACAGACAGCCCTCTATTTCTACCTCCTAGGAACACAATTTGTGAGAGATGCAATTACATTAAGAACCTAGAGCCTGTGCTCCCTCCCTCACAAGCCAGTATATCTGGCACTGAGAAGGTTATCAACACAAACAGCACATGTCAAACAAACACCCACACCTACATAACACACACGCACATATGCAGAGGTCCTCAACAAAAACATACCCAAACAAGAGAGACCTCCGAAGCAAAAACAAATGTGAACTCCACAGCCTGCCACACCACACACTACACGTAGTCCACACACCCGTGTCTCACATGCACTAAGGCCTAACCATAAACCCAACATATTAGTCATAGGAGACTCCATTGTGTGACACACACATGCCCCTCACTAGGCTGGATAAGGAGAAAGTCAAGGTTAGTTGTTTGTCAGGTGCCAGAATCCATCATAGTACACATGCACTCAAGTCTCTCAATAACCGGTACTCTTATGACTCTGTCATAGTCCATGTTGGCATGAATGACTTGAGACATACCTCCCTGGACTATATGAAGAGAGCCCTGATCAAACTCACTGAATGTGTCCTAGGTAGGTATGTCCCTAGCCTTAAGCTGCATTCTACTGTCACCCAGAATGATGCCTCAGTACAAACAGAAAATGATTGACTTTAACAATTGGCTTAGTTTCTGGTGTCATTCCAAGGAGATCCATTACCTGACAGCCTGGGAAGACGTGATCGACAGACCATGATGCTTTGCCAGAGATGGCCTGCATCTGTCTCCCTTGGGCTTCAGGCTTCTGGCAAAGGCTCTTGCCTCCCCCATAGTGCCTTTTTTAGGCAATGCCATGAAGTCAAAACTACTAACATGAAAAGTTCATCAAAATGCAAATTAAAGGTCATGCTGCTAAACGCTAGGAGTCTAAACATGAAACTGCACTCGTAAGCATTCTTAACCCTGGAAGATGCTGACATTTCTGCAGTCTCAGAAACCTGGTTCAAAGCTGCAGAGAGCACCCCAGCAATACCAGGTTACTCATCCTATCATAACCTCTGACCCCAGACCAGAAAGCAAAAGCAGTTGGAGTTTCAATATTAAAGACATACACACCTCCAGGCTGGTCAAATAGTATGATTCACAGGAGACACTCTAGGTGCAGTTAACCGTTGACAAGACCTATTCAAATCATAGCTTGCTACAGGCCCCCCAACTTTGACTCAAGATGCCCACTGCACCTATCTGGACCTCTTCAAATCTATCAAGATTCAACCCTTTACTCTGATCCTGGTCGACTTTAACTATCCAACCATAAATTGGAAGAACTACTCATGCCAAAAACACAAATGCCCAGAAATTCCTTGATTTTCTCAATGCATAAGCCTTGGATCAGCTGGTTGACACTCCCACAAGAGGTGATATCTTGGACTTGGTTTTAACCAACATGAGTAACCACTGCAACATCCCTAGTGTCGTCCTCCATAGTAAGATCTGACCACAAAGTGGTCACTTTCAAAGTTACCATCTCCCCTGAACCCCCCTTGCTAAGGTCAAACATAAAAACTTCTGCAAAGCTGATTACAACTTCCTGAGGGAAGGTATAAACAGCTTCACAGCCCCCTCCACCTCTGTAGGAATTGGCACAAATGTCCAAACCTACACCAAAGTACTGCACTGTATGAGCATTTATATAGCTGCGTGGAATCAGGAATACACAACAGGACAAAATACTCCTCCTCGAGCAAGAGTAAATCTGTCTGGTGGATATTTGCAATAAATAAACTCTATAATAAAAGGAAACAATTGCTGTCCAGGACCAAGAAGGAGCAGGTGCCTAATTGGAAGCACTCTCTTCTTAGCCTGAGCAAACAAATAAGAGCATTAGTGAAACCCTTCAAAGCAAACTTCGAGTCCAAACTGGCCACATCTACTAAAGACGATCATAAGGCCATCTTCACATATGTCTGCAGTCTCAAAGGAAGCACTCAGATCTGCTCAGAACTGGTGGTCAATAACACCACATACACTTTTACTATAAATATAGCCAACCTGCTGGCAGACAGGATCAGTGAAAACTTCACCCCTCAGGACATCCCTAGGACCTGCCCCCCTCCCCTTATCTCTAGGTAGCAAGTCATCATTGCCCTCTCAAAGGCAAAAACAGCCTCCATGGGAACTGATAACATCCCAGGCTGTATCCTACATGAACTCTGGTAGGAACTTGCAGCACCATTATGCATTCTATTCAACCAAAGCCTGAGTACCGGCTTCATCCCACCTGAGTGGAGGACAGCCACTGTCATCCCTTTGCACAGAGGTGGTGCATCCACTGATCCAGGAAATTATAGTCCCATTATCCTCACTAGCCTGATCTGCAAGGCCATGGAATGCCTTATCATTGACCTCATTAAAGACATTGGCAGCATCTAAACACTCAATCCCACACAGTTTGGTTTCATCAAGGGGAGGTCATGCCTGTTAAATTTGGTTGACTTTGAGGCAGTCACCAAAGCCATGAACAAGGGGAAGACTGTGCACACTGCCTACCTTGACCTGCCTTTGATACTATTCCCCACTCGTGAATAATAGATGAACTGTCTCAACTAGGCATCAATCGCTATGTTATCAGATGAGTAGCAAACTGGCTGACTGATAGAACCCCCTAGTCAAAATTGGGGAAGCCACCTCAAGCAGTACATCCATAGCAAGCAGTGTACCTCAGGGATCGGTCTTGGGGCCTCTGTTGTTTGGGATATACTTTTCTGAGGTGCAGGCCAAAACCAGTGAGCTATGGCTGACAAAGTTTGCAAATGACTACAAGCTGGGCGCTGTCATCAATTCCCCTAGTGATGTGGACATCCTCCAAGAGGGTCTCACCCAAACAAATGATTGGTGCCAGAAGCATGGCCTCAAACTGAATGCCAAAAAATGCATAATCATTCCATTTGGGAGAGTGTTTCCCTGACAAACTATCACATTAATAACAAGGTCCTAAGCATGCAATCAGTCGTGAGGGACTTGGGCACCCAGGTTGACAGTAAACTGAATTTTGCTCATCATATTACCTCAGTTGTACGGAAGACTTTCTACATGACCCACCTTAAGAAGGGTATCTCATCCAGGGACAAGGAGGTCATAACATCCCTGTATTTTTCCCTTGTAAGACCCATTATTGAGTACAATGCCTGTTTCGGCATGTACCTCGCAAAGCACATGCAGCAGCTGGAGAGACCACAGAGGTTCCTTACCAGGAGAATTCAGGGCTTCAAACATCTACCCTACACAGATTGAGTAGAGGGACATGCAGACTCCTCAGAGATGACCTCTGGCTGGCATACAAAGCAATCTCGGACCCCGCCTTGATGGGACTGCTGCATATCCACAGGTCAGGCTCCACTTGAGTAACCCACACGTGTGACCTCAACCTGGTCTGTGACATCAATAGGACTTGGTGGTGGGACAAATTTATGTCCCAGAGACTCCCCCTTCTATGGAATAGACTCCCTCTCCACGTCAAGCAGAGTGCCTCATTAACCCTTTTGAAGTGCAACCTGGATAACTGGATGGGGAACAGAAAATACGCCCTGGAATTCCACCTGTGTCCCTGCAGGATAGTGGCATCAGGTGCTGACTTATCAGAACATAGGCTAATTTTTGGCTATGCTTGTAAGGCCCTCAGGGCCAATAGCCTAGTAATTTCCTATGATCTTGTTGTCTCATTACTATAGCTCTGAAGCATTATGTTGAATGGATTTTGTCATGTAGGTATGCCTGTAAACTCCACTGTAGTGTTCTCTCTAGGCATGTTATGTAAACTGCGTCATGTCCCACTTTAGAGAAATTTTGGGATGCTGAGGCACAGTTTCTGTACGACAATAAAAGGCAGTTACATGATTATTGTGCAATTGCTTGCTAGGGATGGAGGTAGTATGTGTACACACACACTTGCTTGTGCATACATGAGCAATTATTTGAAACAGCATTTGTCAGTGTCTTTCACTTTCTTCACAAACTAATGCTAGACAGGTGTACACCTAAAAATTTTTGGATCATGAACTTAAGTCTGGTCCCCTTTATCATTTCCACGTGCCTGTAAGGTTAGTATTAATCTATGAATATATAACCTTGCAAATGTTAATAGTAGCACTCATGATTCTGCAGCTCTCAAGATAAGCTGTAGATTTTCCCTTATCAGTAGTGACCATTTTGGCGCATGGGCATACTTTAGGAACAGAAAATGTAGAGATGTGTTAAGCTGTAAAGAGGAGTAATTGTTACATACTTTATAACTGTGGGAAGACCTCATGGTGTTTTATAAATCAGTATGTGAGAGTTGTATGTGGTGGTGCAGCAGTTAGCGTTGTCACCTCACAGCAAGAGGTTCTCCGGCTCGATTCTCGGCTGGAGCACCTTCTGTGTGGAGTCTGCATGTCCTGCCCATGGTCGAGTGATGTTTAAAGACATGCAGGTAGGTGCGTGCATGTATGGGTGTGCCTTCTTTGAAGGCTGGGCATCAGGCTGGCACCTCGGCACTGTAAAAAATCCACTGCCAATCATTAGCAGACCGGAGTTCCGCTGTGGCGACCCCTAACCGGGAAAAGCCAAAATACATTAGTTTTAGTATGTATTTAATGCCACTCGAGGCTAAAAGCTCACATAGTGTTACTGCTGATTCAAGGATCGTCAGCAGCTCACACCGCATCACACCTTCCCACAACTGCCTTAAAAGATATAATCCATGTCCAGGTGCTGTAGCATAAGAACCACCAAAGCAAGACAAAGGCATTAAGCACCCTCAACAACATCCCAAATCTGCAACGTGGGCAAAGACTACTGCATCACACAGCAACTGGGGTCACATCATCTCAGAAGTCAAGCCTATCCACCCCACCAAATATTTTCATCATAGGTGACTCCATAATTAGACATACTGATACGCCACTCGGCAGGCTCTCCAGGCTGAGTAAGGAATACTGTCGTAATACGTGTGGGTATAAATGGCTTGAGCTGTACCTCCCTGGACTAAATGAAGAGAGATCTGATGGAGTTCTCAGATTATGTGACCCAGGCAAGTATGAGCCCAGCGTTGAGCAGCAGTCTACCTTCTCCAAGCATAATACCTTAACATGAGCAAAAAATAAGTGACTTCAATAATTGGCTTGACTTTTGGTGTCATTCATGGGTGGGGGTACAATATCTGTCAGTCTGGAAGGATATGGTCGACAGACTGTGCTGCTTCACCAGGGATGGGTATGCACATGTACCCACCAGGGTTTCATATATTAGCTAAAACATTATCCACCCCAGTAGTGCCTTTTTTAGACAGTGCCAACCAGATCAACCTACCACTGTAATAAAACTACCAAGCTAGGAATCTAAGCAACAAACACCACTCACTGCCAGTCCTCCTTACTTTGGAGGGCATAGAATAGACATCTGTGTAGAGACTGAGAAATTGTTCATATCACTGGACAACACCCTGATGGTGCAGGAGTACAATGCCTTTTGTACATTTAGACCACCCACTGCACAGAAAGGGGAAAAATAGGTGGAAGTGTCTCAGTCCTCATCCAGTAAAGACTTTCACCAAGGCTAGTTAAGCAGTATGACACCCTTCAGATTCTTCATATCCAACTGACCACCAGAAAAGTCTGTTAACATGTCCTGGTGAGCTGCTGAACTCTCTGAGCAAGGAATGTTATATCACATACTTAAACTAGAGTTACTTATTAAACCCAGTACTAAATTCCTAGGTGAATTCAACTACCCAGCTATAGACTAGGAAACATATACCAACTCAGAGATTCCTGGGCTTTGTTAATACAAACACCCTGGACGATAAGTCAAAGTACCCATGAAGGGAAATATGTTCAACCTCACCTTCACTAATATAGGTGAATTATGCTATCTCCCTAGTGTAACACCCTCCCTCATCAAGACCTCCAATAAAGCCATAGCCCTGAAAATAAAATTAACACCTGAGATCTTCCTGCACACTGGTACGTTCAGAAACTTATCCAAGGCAAACTTTCTACCTCTAAGTGATACACTGGCTATTTTAAAACCTCAAAACCCAGAAAGTTCTGCTGTATATGTGGAAAGGTACACCTCCAACTTATACCAACTTGTATATAACTGCATAGAAGCAGCTGTACCCAGAAGAGGCAAGTGCAAGCAAATCCTAAAAAGCAAACTGCCCTGGTAGAATCATAACATAAATAAGCTTTATAACAAGACAAGAAAAATGTAGCCAATAATAAGTGCAACACTCAACACAGTAGAAGTTCAGACATTTAAATTATCAACCAATTTAGAAACTTAATTAAAATTACCAAGGCCAGATTTGAGAAAAAAACATAGCCAGCCAGGCAAAGGACAACTACAATGCCTTCAGTTGCATCTGCAGTTTCAAGGGCCATTATTCTGAATGTAAATGGCCCCACCTGTATAGAAGCCACAGCAGTATAGCAAACCGGATGATATGTTCAGCTTGAACTTTACCCTTCATTATCTCATAAGAAGTATAAGAAGCCCATACACTCCCCAGCTATGACGCAGGACCAAGTCCAGGAGGTGCTCCCAAAGGCCAAAAATATGGCATTCATGGGCCCTGACAAAATCCCAAGATGCATCCCGAATAGCATGAAGCATGATATTTCTATGCCCCCAGTAACACTGCTCAAACTCAGCCTCCAGACTGGCTTTGTACCTGCACAAGGGTGAGACATCGACTGATACTGGCAATTACTGACCCATAAGTCTGGCCAGCCTCCTGTAAAGCCATGGAAAGACTTGTCATGGAACTAATCACAAACAAATTATGCATCAAAGGAACAAAGCCTGGAAGCTTTACCTGAACAACAAACTGCCCAAAACCCTGATCGAATGCAAACAACTCTGTAACCTCGCAAAGCAACTCATCACAAAGGACAAAAAAATCCTACTACTTTAAACTACAGTCCAACAATAACTATAACCCCAAACAATTCTGGAAATCCATAAGCTCCCTTGTCAACCCCGGCTCCAAGAACATCCCCTGCCCAAGAATATTTGACCTTGAACTAAGCTCCAAATTTAACTAATTTTTTACTGAAGCTATCTCCAACCTGACCAAGACCTTCCCTAACAATAATCCACTTAACCTCCATTCCTCTTCCCTTAACCACCCTATGTTTGAGCTCATCTCGTAAAAAGACTCTCATCTAAACTTAAACCTTGCTCCAATGCTCCTGATAATCCCTCTTCCTTCCTAAAATGCACAGCTGACAGTATTGCACTCCCAGTTAGCATCATAATCAACAGATCTATAAAGGAGTTGTATGTACCCAAACTATGGTGTTCTGCTTACATTCTTCCTCTCCACAAAGGTGGCAAGAATACTGACATTTCAAACTTCCGGCCCATTGCTCTGTTCTCCCCAATCTCCAAAATCTTACAAAAATGTATCCATCTCCAACTCATGCTTTACCTAACCCAAAACCAACTCCTAACATCCACCCAGCATGGCTTCCATCCTGGCCATAGCACCATAACCGCTCTGCTCTCCTTCTTAGAAACTATCAACCAAGCCCGAGATTCAGGTCATTTAGTTTCCACAGTTCTACTTGACCTTTCCAAGGCTTTCGACACTGTTTCCCGTAACCACCTTATCTATCATCTCGCCAACCTACATCTCGCTCCAAACACTGTGGCATGGTTCTCTAGCTACCTGTCTGAGAGCTCTCAAGCAGTTAAATGGAAGAACACCATCTCCTCATTTCTTCCTACCCCAAATGGCGTCCCCCAAGGGTCCATCCTCAGACCTATGCTATTTAACATCTTTATAAATAACCTTCACTTTGCCATTCCTGATGCCAAAATCATTCAATATGCAGACAAGTCTACAATAATCTGTTCTGCCTCCAACCTCCCTGAACTTCTGACTAAAACCCAAGCTGCCTTTTCTATTACTGAAAACTGGATGCAACAAAGTCACCTGTCTCTAAACGCAAATACATCTAAACTTCTACTTTTCCTCCCTCCAAGACTTTCTCTTTTGACAAAAATTAATTTAAAGTCCTCAGCCATTCCAATTCTCCCATTGAAATAGTTCCCTTTGCAAAACTTCTTGGCATTACTTTAGATTAACAACTCAAGTTCGATATCCATATCCAACAAAATATAAATAAAACCTACCAAAAGCTAGGAATGCTTTATAGGAACAATCTGTTTCTCTGAAACACTAGTAGACATACTTTAGCTACTACCTACCTCCTCCCATCCCTGTTATATGGAGCCCCTCTTCTAACTAACCTGACCGCCACCAATACCTCTAAACTGGAAAACTGCTATAACAAAATCTCTAAATTTGCCACCAGATCCAAAAATTCCACCCATCACCGTCATACCCTTAACTCTAAACTGGCTGGAACTCCCAAATTATCTAGACTACCTCCATCTCACCACAGCACACAGACTTATATTTCACGCAAACAATTGTCCAGCTCTAATAAACATCCTTCCCCCCTACACCCCCAATAGACCTCTTAGATCTGAAAATCAAAACCTAATCTCTATCCACAAACCAAAACGGCCTGCTGGTCAGCTTCTCCTCTCTTTCTCACTAGGCAAGAAATTGAATTCTCTCCCTTCCACACTCAGGACAATAACTAACTCAGAAAATTTTAAAACCCAGCTTTCACTTGCACTCCAAATAGAAATGCTCCTGCTTCCATCCTGTCTAATTCCTTCTACTACCCGAAGGAATTTTTACTCCTTGCCTCCTTATTCTCCCTAACACACCAACTAGTTCCCTGAGCTGTCTCTAGCTCTCTGCAACACCTTCTGAAGATTCTATATCTATCTACCTTGTGAATATTGTAAATAGCTTCTTATGTCGAATGTATGCTTTTAAATGGTTTCCTTATTTTAACATACTATATCTATCTTCCTTGTAAGTATTGCAAATAACCGCCTTTGTCAAATTAACGCCTGTAAACTGCTTCCTTACTTTAATCAATTGTTTTTGTATAAGTTTGCTGCACTTCAATTGTTATGATGTTTTTTCCTAATGTGAATCTCCTCAGTACAACCTTCCTGATGCATCATAGTTGTCTTTTGTGTACTAAGCCTGATACAGAATGTTCATTCATGTAAACTGTACTTTATTTCTGTAACTTGCATACTTTTGTATCTCCAATGCTTATGTAATAGTTGGAGCTTTTCTCCCCGGGCCTCCACTGAAAACGGGCACTCATGGGCCCAGTGGACTTCCCCGGTCACCAAACTGAAATAAATAAATAAATAAATAATCAATAAAGACAGGAAACTTCAGTCACTGTTATAGTCATTAATTTAAATCAGGTTATGTGTGCTCAACTTAGCAGACTCTGTTGAAAAGCTCACATAAGCGATGGATGAAGGGAAGATAATGCATACTTTCTACCTTGACGTGGCCAAAGCCTTTGGCAGAATACTCCATTCAAGCATTGTTTATAAGCTTGCTAAAACAGGAATAAACTCCTGCATCACCTGTTAGATTACAAACTGGCTCACAGATGGGACACAGGACGTTATGATGGGGAAAGCCACCTCAATAACTATTATCAGTGTCAGTTGGTGTACTAGAAGGTTATATTCTTGGGCCACTATTTTCACTAATAAACTCAGCGCTGCCATCCATCTAGCTACCATTGTACAATACGCATATGACTCCTCTCTCATCTGTGCAGCTTCCTCCCTCCCCGAGCTCCTAGCTAGAACCTAAAAATCAGTTACAGACATAGAACAGTATCTCTCTGATAACCAATTCATTCTTAACCCAAACAAGACAAAACTATTGCTATTCTCAAATAAAATGTCTGAGCCCCCCCTCCTCATTTATCATCCACTCCTGTAGCAATACCAGAGTAGAACTTGCTGACCATACCAAACTGTTAGGAGTAACAATTGACGGCTCCCTAAAATATGACAAACACATAGCCCTATCCATCAAAAAAATCCACATCAAACTTTGCTCACTCTACAGAGCCAATACATTCCTCACTCATACCTTCATACCTCCAGACAGTCTGTAGCCAGGGTACATCTACTATCCACTCTGCTGTACACCTCTCCCATATATACAAACCTTAGAAAATCAGACCTAAACAAATAAGAGACCTGCTACAATGAAATGGCTAGAGTTACTACTAACCACCCTAAAAGATCACACCACTGCTCAGCTGTTCAACTGAAGTGGATCACATTACCAAATCTTCTATCTCTCTATCAACTTACAATTGCCCACACCATTATTCACCAACCAGACAACTACCCTGCCCTCAAAAACCTAGTTCAACCTTACTCTAATAGTAGATCCCTGAGGTAATCCAACAAACTTCAACTATAGATCACTAAAGCCAACAATAGCTTTGTGGATTCCCTCTTCTCCAACCAAATATCAAAGGTCTGGAACTCCATTCCCCAACACATACTTAACACTGGAAACTCTTCCAGATTCAAACTGCTCCTCAAGGAACACCTAACCAGTAAGTGGCTCTGCTCCTGCACTACCCCAGGGTGACCTTATTCCTTGCTCTGTATAGCACCTTGCTCACCTAACTTTTAAGTTTTTGCTTAGTATAACCCAAGCCTGGTCTCTCTTTATCTACCTTTGTATATACATATATACATAAAAACTCAATGACAGTCTATTATGCAGTATGATGTCTGTTGTATCACTTTATTCATGTCAATCAAATTACCATGTTGTATCTAAGTCTATGCTTATTTCAACTTGTATGTTAACTTTTTACTTGTATCTTATATATTTTTCTCTATTTTAATACTGTACAATAAGCATTACCATAAGACAGCTTATATTAGTGATTTATGTGTTACTTTTATACACATGATTTTAACATTTTTTTGTAATGGAGCTTTTCTCCCTAGGCCTCCACTGACCTCTGGCCCTCTCGAACTATCCCGGAAAGCAAATGTAAAATAAAATAAAAAGACCTGTCATTACTGGAGCCCCACAGGTCTCTGTTCTGGGGCTACTGCTATTTGGCATCTATTTCTCTGAAGTCAGAGCAAATATCAAGGGTGTGTGGTCGACCATGTTTGCAGATGACTGCAATCTGGGAGCAGTCATTGAATCTCCCAAAGACACTGATTCTATCGGAGGGTTTGTCCCACACAAATAACTGGTGGCAGAGTCATGCACTAAAAAGCTAAATGCCAAAAAGTGCATTATTGTGTCCTTTGGAAAACCAGCTGCCTCAGGGAACTATCACATTGACAACACTCCCATAAGAGTAGAACCAGTAGTTAAGGATTTAATGGGAACTTGTGTAGACTGTGACCTAGCATTTGACCAACACGTCTTCACAGTTGTAAGGACCTGTCACTGTATTCTGTCTCATACAGATTACTAAGAGATTACCTGTGTCTGGTTTATAAGACTTCCTCAGACCCAGTACTTTTGACTTTACTCAACAGCCATAAGTCTGGTTGTACTAGGATCCCCTCCGATCCAGGGACTTATCATCTGTAACATAACATCATCTGTAACATAAACTGAAGAGTTTGGAGGGAGAAGTTTGTCTCAGAGGATACCACTACTCTGGAACAAACTTCCAGTCCATGTAAAACAAAGCTCATCCATGTCCCTGTTCAAATGTATTTTAAAGAAATGGATGAGAAACAGAAAATTTTAAACCAGGACTGACCCCCTATCCTTCTAATGAACAGAGGCAGTGCTTTTAAATTCCATACCTTAAAGTAGAGACCCATAATACATCAAATATATGACCTTAAAAATGAATCCTTTTCAAATGAAAATTATTTAAATAAAAGTATGGCGAGGATAGCCAAACACATAGTTAGGTGACCATCTGGTAGCATGGCTAGGCTTAAAATGTCATGCCAGGGGTGATAGCCTGGTATTCTCCTATGGACCTATGGTTTTAATTGCTGCTCTTGTGCACTAGTCCTTTGCGGTATGAACCATACATATGAATCTAATCCATAAATGGTAATAATTGTTTAATTCTTACATTGTTGTATTTGTGACGTGTTTATGAAAGTGTGGTTTTCCGTTTGCATATTTTATTGGTTTATTTTGTTGTACAATTTTAATTGAAGGTTGTTTTTTGCAATCCATTATAAAAAAATATTTGCCTTGTTACTAGTTTGTGGCATAAAAGGTAAAATTGACCCACTCCACTGACGTGGTAAAAATATATATATAAATGTTTTAGTATGTGATAAAGATATTGTGTGTCTGTGTTTGTGCCTTCAGCTTTTATGGTTTATGACTGAGGTCTGTGTTGTACCTTCAACTTTTATGGTTTATGACTGAAAGGAACTACTCTTTGGTTTAAATAAAAACATTGATTAAGGTTAAATAAAATGTTTAGTATCTAAGCCCCGAGAAAAGGATGGGGGAGTGTTACTAATGGTATTCAGTACCTTTAGAGAGATCAACCTATGAATGTACTTTAGGAGAGATTGTCTTTTGTGTTATAACCAGTGGTGATGGGAATCAAAAGCTGTAATGATGTGATAATAGCTTGTGTTTGCATTGTACAGAGACCCATTAGCACACCTTTACAGGTCACCACTTGGAATGTTCTTTTGTCATTTAATGAGATTATTTGCTTCAGCTGTTACCCATGGTGGGACATACTTAAATGTGAAGACATTTTGTGATTAAAATATTTAGAGCCCAATTAACTGAACATTCATGTTATGGTGTACTGCTAACTGATATTTGTTTTGTCTATTAACTAGGCAGTACACAGCACAGCTAGATTAACAGTAATATGTATTTCCTCTGACAGATTTAGTAATGTCAGGAAAAATAAGTCATTTTTATTCATAAAAGATTAAAAGAAAATACAGTTTTCTTTTGAAAGGGAGCAAACAACCCTTTTTTGACTAAATGGATTTATTGGTGTTATTGGGAGAAAACCTTTTTGGAAAACTAAAACTAATATTAGGTACAGAATAGTCACTAAAACAAATTGACAATATTATAAGTAGTACATATGACAAAAATACATGAAATACATGTGGTAAATGATTGTTGGCATTCAGTACTGTTAAATGTTCGCAGTTTATTATGACCCCTTGTCACCTTATACTGTATATTGTGTGCACGAGTCCACTACACAAGTTAGAACTTCTTTGCTCAGGAATTCTAGACTAGTCCACAGGTAATTCCCTATTTATTAGACAACAATCTACCAAGTCATACCCAACATGGCTTCCGCCCTAATCATAGTACTATGACAGCCCTCCTTTCATTCCTTGAAACTGTGAATAAAGCTAGAGACTCCGGTCTCACTGTATCTACCATCCTTCTTGATCTCTCCAAAGCATTCGACACTATCTCCCATAACCTACTGCTCACTAAATTGTCAAAGCTAAACCTATCACCTGCAACTCTTAACTGGTTCACCAGCTATCTCTCAAACAGGCAACAAGCTGTCAAATGGAAAAAAGCCATCTCCTCTTCCCTACACACCCCCACAGGGGTCCCACAAGGCTCCATATTAGGCCCCCTCCTGTTCAACATCTTCATAAATGATTACTATCACTCTATCCCCCATGCTAGTATCATCCAATACGCTGATGATTCTACAATCATCTGTGCAGCCTCTTCCATTCCAACCCTTCTACAGTTCACCCAAGAAGCATTCTCCACCACAGAACTGTGGATGAAAGATAACCATCTTGCACTTAATGCAGCCAAATCAAAATTAATGATATTTACCCCCTCTAAAACAAACACATTTGATAAACAACTGTACTCCATCACCAGTCAGAATAATACTCCACTTGAACTGGTATCCGAAACCAAACTTCTAGGAGTTCAAATTGACAATAACCTTAAATTTGAGTCCCATCTACTAATAAACATAAAAACCCCCCACCAAAAACTCGGCCTGCTCTATCGACACAAGAGATTCCTCTCATCAACAACCAAACTCACGCTCTTTACTACATTTCTCTTACCCTCTCTCCTTTATGGTGCCCCCCTTTTTACTAACCTACAATCATCTATTAGAACTAAACTATCTACCTGCTACAACAAAATAGCCAAATTTGCCACTAGTACCAAAGCTTCAACACACCACTGCACACCACTTCATAAACTAAATTGGCTCGAACTTCCCAACTACCTCTCCTACACTCAACTCACATTTGCACACAAACTCATCTTCCAACCATCCCTCTGTCCCATCCTTTCTTCTTCCTTTAAAATTCACCAGACTCAAAGACCTCTCAGATCCACTAATCAGAACCTAATAGTAGTCCATAGACCCCTTCGCCCCTCAGGACAAAAGCTCCTCTCTTTTTCCTTAGCTCGATTATGGAACTCCCTACCTCCCTCCATTCGCACCATTGCTAGCCTTCCTACCTTTAAAAAAACACTTCACTCCTACCTAACATCCAGATGGGAATGCTCCAGCTCCCTCCACACATAATCATTCTCCACTTCCTCTATCCTTATTACTTTCATCTCCTATATTTTGCTCATAATCCTATCCTAAATATCATCTATCAACCTAAAAAAAAATGTATATAACTACACTCTATCATTATTTTCGTGGATAATTCTACTGTTTGTAAACTTTACCTTGCTATGAGTTGTATACTATGTAATGTATATCTCTGTAACATGTATTCTTGTTGGAGCTTTTCTCCCCAGGACTCCATTGAAAATGGGTTCACTTGGCCCAATGGACCATCCTGGTTAACCAACAGTAAATAAATAAATAAATAAAATAATGGGGACAAAGATCTCAAATCAGGGACCCTGTTTTAAAATATTAATCTAATTCACTTAATGTTAATAGGACAGGTTTTGTATCAACATGTATTTTATGATCAATAAAAAGCACGGAAATCTAGTGAGTAGTATTACTGCCTGACCCAGTCCTCAGTGATGCCCCATAAAACCACAGATTGTACGTGAGACAGGACAAAAATATGTGGCAAAATCAGGGATGTTCTGCAAAATTAGAGGCAAGTGAGATGTATGGTCCATATGCGAGTACCTTCATACATGTCTGAAAATAGTTCCCCCATTCAGAGTCAGGTCACATAAGCTGTTTTAGTCACACTCCTTCCAGGTGTGCCTGTTTCTCCTCATGCAATGCTTGAAGTGTTCTTCTAGAAGTATGGATATGTTCTGTGTTAATTTACAAAATGGTACAGCCACTATCTATAAAAATGCAAAGTTCTTCAAATAGTTTTTAGGTGGTGTTGCAGTTTTCTCTTGTATAAATTGAAGTTTTCTTTCCTTGACACAACTATAACTGACATTGTGTCAGACATCCAAATACTGACTCATCTATCAGGTTGGGGAGTATGGCGATGGTCACCAGCCACTTGTGCCCTGTAGGAAAGGAACCTAGTTCCATCTCTGACTGACAAAATGTTTTATTGTAGGTTACACTGTAGGCAATAAAACGTTCCACCCTGTAGATGATAAAGGGGCACTCT
This sequence comes from Protopterus annectens, assembly GCF_019279795.1. Taxonomy (NCBI): domain Eukaryota; kingdom Metazoa; phylum Chordata; order Ceratodontiformes; family Protopteridae; genus Protopterus; species Protopterus annectens. Next base: position 1,223,806,147 of record NC_056743.1, read on the forward strand.
CCGAATTCTCAGTAGGATTCTTGCCTCAGACTGAAGTTGGTGCTACCCAATTTAACTGTTTCCCACTTTGTGACATCACTTTCTGTTTTTGCCCACATATCTCTTTAGAATATCCTGTCCCATTCCTGTTTGGTTCCCTTGCCTAAAATAAAACAGTGTAGAACCAGAGGTCTAAATTACAACACCAAACTCACAGGAGTTGGAACGTTGTAATATTGAACTGTAAAGTTCGAAACACAATAACAACGAAAACACAGAACAGCAATTTTTTTCCCCAGGGGAAAAAAATCACTGTTCCGTAACAAAAAAAAAAATTTTTAACTTAAACTAAAGTGGGGGGCAGTGCCCTCCACACCCACCTACTTAAATATACCAACTCCAAGATGGCACC
>NC_056743.1:1223807037-1223910631 GCF_019279795.1 Protopterus annectens
GGGCTTCAGGGAGCCTTTCTCTGACTGGTCCTTTCAGCGCTGCCTGACTGTTCAACTCTGAAGGCAGTGGATGTTGATTTTTTTCCCTGCACTCAGATGCCTGGACCTCTTTTTAACAAACAATTGAGTACTAAACATCATATCCAGAGGTTGTTATATTCCGTTTTCCCTTCACCACCCAGAGTCTTGAGAGAAACACTCCCATGCCCCTCCCAGTCAGAGGGAGTGTCTAGTTCTAGAGAGTCAAAAACTGCTGCAAAAACGAGTCATCCAAGAGGTCCCGACCGAACAAAGAGGATTTGGAACTTACTCCTGCTTCTTTTTAGAGATGAAATTAACCAGGTTACAGATCCGTACTGGATCTAAGCAATCTAAATTTCTTCGTAAAGAAGGAAAAGTTGCGAATGGTCACGGTTCAGTCCATTCTACCGCTGTTGCGGAAGGATGATTGGATGTGCTCAGTAAACTTACAGGATGTTCTTCATCTCACATTGCTGCAGTCCTAACACTTGGGTAGTCCGCTGTCCCTCGGTCGGCCCGAATATCAGAGATTGATCGCCGGTCAAGGCGCATTTGACTGACATCAGAACGCCAGGGTACAATGCGCATGACCGACGCCATATCCTCAGTCTTTTGCTGCATGGTCCGATGCAGAAGCAGTGTTGCAAGTGCCGCTCGCGCTCTGGAAATTTTTCGAATTCGAGTTTCAGACCGGTCAGAGTTGGTTATACCGCTGGGGAATATTTTGTTTTTTCTTGCCTCAGTGGTTTACCGGATGTCAGAAAAGTGAATAACTGTATTTTGTGGGAAACAGATTCCGCGATAGGGACTACCATAATTTGTGTATACCTTGTTTGGGACCTGAGCACGACGTTGTTGGGTGTCGCTTTTGTGCTAGGTTTAATAAACGCACTATAAAGCTAAGGTTGGATTGTGCCAGGTTGGTCTTTGGGAAGCGGTGCAATTACAATATGCCGTCGGATGCTCCAGCGCAGGCTTCCTCAAAGAAGCGCAAGGACAAGGCAGTTAAAGCTAGGTTAGAGGAGTCGTCCGAACCGGACGCCGGTTCTTAGAGGCGCTAGGGGAACCGGTGGTTCCGACGGAGGCCTCTCTGGAGTCCCAGGGAGAAACTTTGATTTTACAGGATGTGGCCTCCCAGGAGGTAGGTCAGGCTACAGGGGCTTCTCCGATTACTTTACTCCCCCTCCCTTCTTAAGGTGTCTAGGCCCTCTCTTTCTGCTTCCAAGGCTTCTCCTAGAGGCAGGTCTAGTTTAGCTGCTGTGGGTGTCACTCCTAGTTCTTCAGGTTCTGTACCCAAGAAGCACATGCTTAAAATGGCAGAAGATTTAATTACTTTAATTAGAGGCTCTATGCCCCCTCCTGATAAGAGGCCTAGGATGGAGCCAGTGTTGGGGGATTATGAGCAGGCTTCGGATGTGTCTGAGTCTTCGGCTGAAGACTTGCAGGAGTATTCTCATTATTCTGATTCTGATGTTGATGATTCTACTCCTTCTGCTTCTCCTCCTGAGGATTTTTCTTTTTCAGAGACCCTTCACTCCATGAGAGAGCACTTTAAATGGGAAGGTCAGGACTTCTCTGACTCCAGGAAAAGGCTTAGGGAATTTTTGTTTTACCCCAGCATAGGCCTTTGGCTATACCTCCTGTTTTGACTGTGGTGGAAGATGTGTTTGCAGAGGCTTCTCTTAATCCTGATTCTTTTGCCTCCTGCTCCTGTTAAACCAGATAGGTATTACAGGGTGCCTGAAGCTCATAAGTATCTTTTAAGAGTCCTAGGGCAGACCCAGAAACTGTTAGCCAGGGGCCTAAGGGTGTTAAGGCTTCTGTTGTCAAGAATCCGGTTCCTGCAGATAAAGAGGCCAGGGCCTTGGATAGATGGGGAAAGAAAGTTTATACTTCCACCCTAGCCATGAGAGCTTTGAATTGCCAGTTTCACATGTTAAAATATCAAAATTATCTGCTTTCAGACCTGAAATCTAAGGTTGATGCTCTGGAAGGTATTGATTGTAAAGAGTTACAAGATTTAGTGCATGTTTCTGAACAGGTGGGTAAGCATTCTTTGCAATGTGGTTTTGATGCTGTACAGGCCTCCTCTAGGGTGGCTGCCACTGGGTCAGTTCTTCGCAGGCATGCCTGGCTGAGGGATCAAAATTTATCTGACCATGTTAAAACTAGGATTTTGGATGCCCCTTTGCAATCTGATGTCTTGTTTGGTTCTCCTGTTGAGGCAGTTTTGAAGAAAATGGAAGACAAGGCTAAGTCTATGCAGACTGTTAAAGATTTTTTGCAGGTTCAGCCTCCAAAGTTTAGTAGAAATTGGCCTACTAAGGGGTGGACGATCCTTCTTATGATTCCCAGTCTAGGGGTAGATCTAGACGTGGCAGGCAGAGGTCAGGGCTCTTTCAGGCCTAGAACTGGGGGTTCTCCTGCACAGTCTTCGGTGAGGGCAGGGGTCAGTCCTTTCGTAAACAGACCCAATGACCTACCTTTTCAGCTGCCAGAACCTTCTCGCCTGGCAGCACCTTTGGGAGGAAGGTTGGCACTTTTCAAAGAAAATTGGAGTTTGATTACCCAAGACAGATGGGTGTTGGATATCATACATCACGGGTACAGGTTTTATTTCCATACCTTGCCTCCTTTCAAAGGCATGCCAGACATTCCTCCTCAACAAAGAATAGAGGCTCACAAGCAAATTTCTCTGTTACTCCAAATAGGGGCCATACAGCCGGTTCCTATGCCAGAAAGGGGCCTAGGATTTTATTCTCGCCTGTTCCTTGTACCAAAAGGGGAACACGTGGAGACCAATTTTGGATTTATCTATCCTCAACACTTATCTGGACATTCCCAAGTTCAAAATGTTGACGTTACAACTTTTACCTCTGCTGGGCAAGGATCACTGGATGGTAACTTTGGATCTCAAGGAGGCTTACCTTCATGTTCCTATCAGACTAAGTTGCAGGAAATATCATGCTTTCGACTGGGACTTCTCACTATCAGTTCTCTGCATTGCCCTTTGGCTTATCTACTGCCCAGAGTATTTACGAAAGTTCTGGCTCCAGTGATAGCTTTCTTCAGGCTAAAAGGAATACAAATCTATCCTTATTTGGACGATTGCCTGATTCTGGCTCAAGGAAAGGACGAGCTTCTTCGTCATTTGGAATATGTGATAGCAGTGCTAAGATGCCTGGGGTATTCTGTGAACGAAATAAAGTCCAGTCTAGTACCCTCTCAAGACATGTGCTTTCTGGGTGTAAGACTGAATACAGCATCCCAGATGGCCTTTCTAACCCCGGACAAACAAAAGAATCTTTCCCTTTACTTCCATCATCTTTCTCTTCAGTCCGGGCTGACTGCAAGGACAGTCCTTAAGCCTTAGGGTTCATGGCATCTTGTATTCTGGTGCTTCCCAATGCCAAACTGCATATGAGGAAGTTGCAATGGTATCTCAAAAATGTATGGACTCAGCACTGCCAGGATCTGGACACTGTCATTCAAATAATACCTTGCATTCAAAAGGAATTTTTGTGGTGGGCTCAGGAATGTCACCTAAACAAGGGACTCTCTGTGACCCGGCCAGAGGCGAGTCAGATTCTAACAACAGATGCCTCAGACAAAGCTTGGGGAGCTCATCTAAACGGAAAGTGGATACAAGACAAGTGGCCTGTCAGACTACTGCATCTACATATCAATTTGAAGGAGATGTTAGCAGTCTAGTTTGCATTAATAGCTTTCAAGGATTTACTTCCAGGGCAGGTGTTGATTCTAACAGACAACACAACTGTCATGTGGTACATCAACAAGCAAGGGGGAACACATTCTTATCCTCTATGCAGGCAAGCAATGATTTTGTGGGAGACTGCTCTCAGTTTACAACTAAGTCTTCAGGCAAGGTTTCTGCCGGGAGCACAGAACTCCTTAGCAGATGTATTAAGCAGACAAATCATGGATCCCCACGAGTGGAAACTGGATCTTCATGTATTTCAGAAATTGACAGTGTCCTGGGGAACTCCAGACATAGATCTGTTCACTTCTCCACTAAACCACCAGCTGCCAAAGTTTTGCACGAAGAGGTTTCATCCCACAGCTTGGAAAGTGGATGCTCTTTCTTTCAGTTGGACAAATCTTCATGTGTATGCCTTTCCACCTCTGCCTCTCCTCCCAAAGGTACTTCTGAAGGTCAGACAGGACAAGCCAAGGATGATTTTGATAGCTCCAGATTGGCCTCGACAGCACTGGTACCCATTACTGAGAAGTCTAGTAATGAAGCCTCCATGGCCTTTTGCCTTTGATTCCACATCTGTTGTCCCAGGAGGACAGCCATCTGCTCAATGTCAAGCTTCACTCTCTTCACCTAACAGCCTGGCATATTCTGTTTTAAACCATAGAGGGTCTCAACTTCCTCAACAAGTTTTGAATGTGATTTTGGAAGCTAGAAGGCCTAGTACAAGGAAAGTGTACGCAGATAAATGGAAGAGATTTTGTTTTGGAGTGCAGCTAAGGATTTGGATGTTTCTGAGCCTGATTTAAGTGTGGCTCTTCAATATCTTACTGAGTTATTGGACAAAGGTTTGTCCTTCTCTTCTATTAAGATTCATGCTGCAGCAATTTCAGCTCACTGACTGTGACCCACCATTGTTTTCTCATCCTTTGTTCAAGCAATTTCTTAGAGGGGCAAAGAATATAAGACCCCCACGAAGAGCTCCTACTCCTGCTTGGGATCTCAATTTTGTGTTGGAGAAACTCACTCTACAACCTTTTGAGCCTGCAGCTACTGCTGAGTTGAAATATTTGTCATGGAAGACTGCTTTTTTGTTGGCCATTACCTCTGCAAGAAGGGTTTCTGAATTGCAGGCCCTTATGGCAGTTGAGCCTTTCTTAATTTTTCATGAGGACAGGGTATCTTTACTGCACTAATCCTTCCTTTATGCCTAAAGTGGTTTCTAGTGTGGCTTTAAACCAAACTATTCATTTGCCTACTTTTTATGCAAATCCCCAAAATAAAGGGGAAAAGATTTTGCACACTTTAGATGTACACAGGCAGTTGCGATATTATTTGGACAGAACTAAAGGGTTCAGACAATCTCAGCAGTTATTAGTTTCTTTTGCTATGTGCTCTCAGGGCAAGCCCGTGTCAAAACAAACTATTTCTAAGTGGATTGGATTTTGCATTGCTTTCTGTTATTCCCATCATGGCAAAGAGATTCCAGCTGGGATTAGGCCTCATTCCACTAGGGCTACTGCCACTTCAACAGCTTTTTTGAGGGGGGTGGCAACTAAGGATATTTTGGAGGCAGCCACTTGGAGTTCAGTGCATACCTTTTCTAGGTATTACCACCTTCCACTGTACTCTAACTCCAGGGCTGGTTTTGCCACTGCTGTGTTGCAGGGCATTTTGGCAGCTCCTGCTTCTATACGATTTGGCCATCCTCCCTCACCTCTGCTTTGGGATTCTACCCAAGTGTTAGGACTGCAGCAATGTGAGATGAAGAACATAGTACAGTTTTGTACCTACCATAAATGTAGATGTTCGAAGATCCACATTGCTGCAGTCCAATTTACCCTCCCTCCTTCCCCTCTGTAGTGTGAGGTGGTTGTGTGGGTTGAGTTATCCATCTGAGGTATATTGTGCATATTGTATATATGTTGTATATATTGTACATATTTTTGGTATTAGGCTGGTTGGTTGTTTAGTTGTTGTCTTTGGGTTTGGACCTTTCTTTTTAGGGTCTTCTGACATCTGGGGCAAGAAAAGACTGAGGATATGACGTCGGTCATGCGCATTTGTACCCTGACGTTCTGATGTCAGTCAAATGCGCCTTGACCGACGTCAGCCTTATACTCTGATATTCGGGCCGACCGAGGGACAGCGGACTACCCAAGTGTTAGGACTGCAGCAATGTGGATCTTCGAACATCTACATTTATGGTAGGTACAAAACTGTACTATGCATATTGTCACATCAAAATAGACAGATGCGTCAAGGCTCATCTGCACTTCAGGCTGGGAGCCAGTCATTACCAATTCGGAGCTCTGCCCTTTGGTCTCACCATAGTCCCCCGGGTGTTTACCAAGTGCATGGCAGTAGCTGCAGTCCACCTCAGGCTGAAAGGATTCCCGGTGTTTCCATATCTGGACAACTGACTTCTAACTGCCTCAACCATGCATCACCTTCTTCAGGCCAGAGATTACCTATTACACATATCCGATTCTCTGGGTATCACCATACATTTTTAGAAATCAAATCTAATCCAGGCACAGAATTTGGAATTCATTGGGTCACTTCTAGACACTCCGAATCAGACAGCATTGTAGCACCTCATTGCAAACAAAGTCTGAGGAACATGTGCCTATTATCCTCAACCTTCCCATTCCTCCAGTGAGAGTAGTTCTTCAAGCTCTTTGGCCCATGGCTGTGGCCATTATGCTCATCCCATTAGCAAGGTTCTTCATACGAGTACTTCAGTGGACTCTGGCTGTTCAGTGGTCTGTTCTCTACCAACCTCTCTGTGCTCCTATCAAATTGACTCTGATTTACAGAAAAGCTTCTTCAATAGTGGCTTCTTTCCGATCTGTCAGTTGGCAGTCCTTTCCTTCCCCCGTCCCTTTCAGCCACAGTGACTACAGATGCTTCCCATTTGGGGTGAGTTGGGGGGGGGGGTCATTTCCAGGGAAGGATGATCCAAAGTACGTAGACTCGTTTAGAGACCAGATTGCACATCAATGTTCTGGAGATGAGGACAGTCCTTCTTGCGTTACAAGCCTTTCAGGATGCCCTCTCTCTAGAGATGATTGCAGTTCACTTAGGCAATATGTTGGTAGTCTGATACATCAGCAAAGTGGGGGAACCTATTCATATCCATTGTGCAGAGAAGCTGTGAGGGTCTGGGAGTAGGTGATATCTTCAGACCGCTTTCTACTTGCAACTCATACTGGTGAACTCCAGCTTTCTTCCAGAAAAAGTCAGCAGGTCCATTTTGACCCCTCACAAGTGGTCCCTCAACCTGTCAGTAGCAGACTTGACATTCAGCCGTTGGGGCCAACATTGCTGCGACCTGTTCACCTCCCCTTACCACAGCAGGTACTTTGCTTTGATTCCACCTGCTGGGGGAGTCCCCAAGGGATGCCTTGGTTCAAGATTGGCCTCCTGGTCTCCTCTATGCTTACCCTCCCCTACCCCTAATCCTCAAGTTTCTACAGAAAGCCAAATGGCTGAAGACATCCGTTATCCTCATTGCCCACTACTGGCCTTATCAAATTTGATTCCCTTCCCTCTGGTCTCCTCTGAAATATCCTCCATGGATACTGGAACCCAGACAGGATCACCTCCTTCATTCTTTGGAGGGTTATCTAAATCTCTCCACCCTCTAACTGCTTGGTTTCTCCAGTTCCTATGATTGTACAGAGGTTTGAGCTTATTTCCCCTGTTCATTACGTTGTATCGGCCTCCCAGAAATCTATCAAAAAGGTTTATAGAAGCAAGTGGAAAAGGTTCACTTACTGGGTGTTCTAGGTGAACATTGATCCTTTTTCAGCTCCTCCACCTACTATCTTGTCCTTTCTGGCCTCCCTTTTTCAGGATAGCGCTAGTTATTCTACCATTAAACTTCAGTTAGCTGCTATTTCAAATTTTCGCTTTGGGAATTTGTTTGGTTCTCCTGCTACATCTAGGTTATACAAGGCCTTTATGAAGGGTATTTTTCTACTCCGTCTTCCGGTTAAATACACTTCTCCTCTGTGGAATCTCACTATTGTTCTCCAAGGTCTAATAGAGAAACCCTTCGAAACTTCCAGTGGTTCTTTCCTGGAATGCTGTATTTCTGGTAGCTATCACATCTGCCAAAAGGATTTCAAAACTCCAAGCTCTGCCTAAGGTGGCCATTGAGGTTAACTTGAGTCAGTCTATTCAATCGCCATTTTTTTCCCAAGTTTTCTAACAAGGGAGAAAGGTCAGTGCACTTTTTAAACGTTCATAGACAACTATGTTTTTTTACCTCCATAGGACAAAACAGTTTAGAAAGACTGAAAGTTGTTTGTATCCTGTTCAGCAAGCCACCTGGGCCAAACAGTTTCAAAAGTAACCCTTGCCAAATGGATTACAGGTTGCATCTCTGATTTATCCTAGAAGTGATTTTCATTTACCTCACCCTCCTAAAGCCCATTCAACCAGATCTTTGGCTAGATCATAAGCCTTTAGTTTCAGAACCTCCACTGATGATATCTGTGCTGCAGCCATCTGGTCTTAAGTTCATACCTTTGTGACTCGCTACAAATTGGATATTGTTTCCAGGAACTGGGCTTCCTTTGGTTCTGCTGTACCCCGGCATATCATTCCTTGAGGCCAACCAAGGGTTGTTTGTAGCTGGGGACTCTGAGCCATTCATGAGGAAGAATGAGAAACATCAGATTTGTAAGTTATGTGCTTATCATAACTTGGTATCTGTGTTGTGTTCTTTCATTCATCCTCACTTTCCCTCCCAGCCATCTCCCTCCTTGTGGCTCCTGGCAGATCTCAGGAATGATAGGGAACCTCTGTTCCTGGTTTGAACCTCTGGATCTGATGCTATGCGTGCCATTATTCATCACAGATGGGTCTAGGATCCAACCTCGGATCTGAGATGGCATCTTCTCAGACAGATCCAGAGCTCAAACTCCCCCACTTCCCATTATACCTTAATACCTTCTAACCCTCAGATCTCGTTTGCTGCTGAATCGCTCCAGAGGTGGTCCACGGTCAAGCTAGGAATACTTAGTTAAGTGGTTCTTGTTTCTTGGCTGTCTTCTCCTTTTAAGGTCCTTTTTATCCTTAACTTGCTTATTCATAGTTTAATTGTAGTTGTATCATATTACCTCTCCTGCCTGTTAGAACTATTTGATTTGGTTAGGTTCTTCTGGTGCTTGGCGCTTCACGCCCTTTTCTTTCTTAAAGTAGTTTTTGTCTTTCTTTAAAAAAAAAAAAAAAAAATCTCGCCTTGCTGTTTTTCTTAGTGCGTGTTTGTTTACCTTTTAGGATGGCTTCAAAACCTTCAGGGTCTAAAAGGTGCTCGTCATGTGGTCAGAAGATCCCATGTTCCGACTCACACGGGGAGTCTCTTTATTGTTTAGGGTCAGCACACCTGGATGTTGAATGTGACATTTGTGCCAGAGTCAATCCCAGGGCCCTGGTAGAGAGCCACAATAAGCTTTTGCTTAAAGCCTTGGTGCAGGGTGGTCCTCTGCCTTCAGACTCCCCTTCCAAACCCACACAAAAAATTCTAAAAAAAATACTGAATAATCACTATGCCTAGATAAATATTCATGTACACATTCAACACCTTGTGAATTTGGGATTACTGTGAATAAGGATTGTAGATCGTGTCACAAAATAAGTAGTAGTAGTAGTGGATACAGTAGTAATATAGGTATAGAAATCCAATAAAAATTGTTTTGAGTCCTTCAAAGTGTATACATTGCTATCCAAGACTGGTCGTAGAAATTTCTCAATGTAAAGGGAAAAGGGTTCTGTCACCCAGCCATGTCCAGCTACAATAGGTCTCACAGGGGGATTGCTCAGAATTTTTTATAGATCTGCTATGCATGTTTCTTGAAATTGTACTTGAAAATGCCTTTATGTTTTATGTTTGACCATGAAATCTATTTGCAAAAAGATGGCGTAGCTATGTGTACCTCATGTGCCAATAGCTACGCCAACATGTTTATGGCAAAGTGGAAAGAGGGTTATATGTTTTGTAATGCATCTTTTCAGGAATATGTCCCGTTCTATTGACGTTTTGTCGATGACTTGTTTTTAATTTGGACTGGCACTATAGAACAGTTGAATGTCTTTTTTGAACAGTTGAATGGGATGAAAAACTACTTGAAATTTAGAATTGCCTCATCTTTGGATAAAATAGAGTATCTAGACATTCTGATCGTGAGGCTTGGCAATGGTTTAGTTAATAATGGGGTGCATAGAAAGTCCTGCTATAAGAACACCTTGTTGCATAGTAATAGTATGCACCCCAGTAATGTATTTAGGAACATTATGAAAGGCCAAGGTGTAAGAGCCCCAAGGCTGAATGCATCTGATGAGGGTTTTTATAAGGAACTATCAAATTGAGAAATAAGTCATTAATGACAGGATATAATAGCACTGAAATAGATAAGAGGCTAGGTGAAATACCAAGCTTCAGGAATAATGTGGCAAGACCATACTTCTCAGAGAGGGTGGTTGAACAAGTTCCTTTGGACAATCATGTTAATATTGGGGAGGTGAGGGTCCCACTATTTTATACTACTGATGCCTATGCCATTGCAGACATTATTAGGAAATACTGGGGGATTTTGACAACAGATCCAGACATTAGACAGATTATAGGCGACACACCAAATTTTATAAAGAATGCTCTGCTGTCCAAAAGATTCTGTGGTATCTGGTGGTGACCTTAATGGATCAGTTACAAGTCCATGTGGACACTGCAATAATTTTTGGGAGAGTATAAATAATAGTGGCCTTTTTATATATCAGGACACTGGACACAAGTATGTATTCAGTGCTAAGGCTGTTTGCTATACACGACATGTATATTTAGCACAGTGCACATCCTGTCAGTCATTCTATATAGGGAAGACTGAGGATGTTGAAAGACAGGATCAGAGAGCATCTTTACCATATTGGGGTTGGCTCAGAAAATAGTGCACTGTCCAAACATGTTTTAAAGGAGGGTAGTTTACATATATTTAAATTGTTAGTCATTGAAGTGGTTTTACCTAACAAACGTAGTGATATTAGGAATCATACAGAAAGCAGGGAAGTTTAAATGGATAATCAGACTAAGAGCAGATTGTGGACTAGGTCTTAATGGCAAAGTCCCATTGAAACCCATACTGAAATCAGGAGCCCTGCAAATTAGGTAATTCCCTCTCTAAAAAATATTTTGAGCATTTTTATTATGTTTATTACTATGCTGAAGTTTCCCTCAAAGTTAAGCCTGGGAGCACTGGCGCAAAACCAAGACCCCCTCAACTAGACAGAAATTGATAGAACTATGCAATAGAGTCAAAAAGCTAATAAAACAGGATAAATTCCAGTACTACCAGTCTGCCCTAGACTCCTCCGAACACAGCCTCAAACAATTCTGGTCCTCCATAAACTCCATCCTCCACCCAGGTAAAGTCAATACCCCTCCTCCTAACATCCCTCACTCCTCAGAAAATATTGCTACCTCATTCAACACACACTTCACACAATCATACTATCACTAGCTAAACAACACAACCCCCCTCCCCTCCAACCCACACCTTCAACTACTAATCTTCCCACTGCCTTCTCTTTTTCTCCTGTACCTACCTCCAACATAAAAAAACTCTTAACTAAACTTAAACCCACCAAATTAGCAGCAGACAACCTCCCAAGTGAATACCTATAAATCGCAGCTGATGCTCTGGCCTACCCAGTATCCATCTTGATTAACCGATCTCTGTCAGAAAGTTATGTTCCCACACTGTGGAAAGTATCACATATAATTCCCCTCCACAAAGGCGGACCCTCCACAGAACTAACCAATTACTGCCCCATAGCTATTCTCTCTCCACTCTCCAAAATACTAGAGAGATGCATATACTCTCAGGTCTCAGACCACCTCCTTACTAACAACCTCCTTTCCAATACTTAGCATGGTTTCCGACCAAACCATAGCACCACCACTGCCTTACTCTCCTTTACTAACACTATCCTTCAGCATAAAAACAATGGCCATCTCTCCTCTGCTACTTTCCTAGACCTATCTAAAGCATTTGACATGGTCTCACATAAACAACTTATCTCTGTCCTCAATAACCTATCCTTCTCACAATCGGTCACCAACTGGTTTCAGAGTTACCTGTCTGACCACCAACAATCCGTTGTATGGCAGAATGACATATCTTCCCAACTACCTGTCTCCATAGGGGTTCCCCAAGGATCCATCCTTGGACCCCTACTCTTCTCTGTTTTCACAAATAATCTAGCCTCTGCCACCACACATGGCACACTCATACAATACGCAGATGACTCCACCATCATCTGCTCAGCCCAGTCCCTACCCGAACTGCAAAAAGTCTCACAGGAAGCCTTTTCCTCTGTTGAAACTTGGTTATCCGATGCCCAATTAATACTCAACCCAAACAAAACTAAACTACTCATCTTCCAACCCACCAAACCTACTCAAAACAACTCTCACTTTAACATCACAGCAAAAGACAACACCACTATATACCAAACTGAACACACCAAATTGCTAGGAGTGGAAATAGACAATAAACTAAAATTTGACATTCACATATCCATGACCATAAAAAAGTCCACAAAATACTAGGAGCGTTATACAGAAATAAGCATCTTCTCACCAAAGCAGCAAAGATTTCAATAGCAAATTCCCACCTTATCTCCAACCTACTTTATGCCTCTCCAATATATACCAACCTAAGGCAATGCGATCTAAACAAGCTAGAGACCTGCTACAACACCACTGTCTCTCACTTGCTGAACTGGGCTGGCTTGAACTCCCTCACCTCCTTCAATGGTATCAACTCTCACTCTCCCACAAACTAGTAAACCATCCACTAAATGTCCCATCCCTCCAGAATCGACTCCAACCCTATCGCACCACCAGACCACTAAGATCCAGCAACAAAAATCACTTGCAGATCACTAAAGCCAATAACTCTGCTGGTGAAGCACTATTCTCTTGCACCGTAGCCAAATTATGGAACTCCCTCCCATCCACAATTGCCTCCGTACCGTCATGCACCCACTTCAAAACTTTACTAAAAGTGCACCTAAAAACATGCTGGCTATGCCCTTGCAACTCCCACTCTAATATCACCCACCCCATCCAACCACTACATTTCTTTCCACTCCACTAACTACCTTGATTATAGCAAGCTCAGATGCTCATAAGCCTAGTACTTATACAGCAGGAACTTCTTATTTTAACATTTGTTAATGTCTATTATGTACTTCACAGATAAAGATTCTAGTTGTCTACTGATGTACTATGTTCTTCATCTGTAAATATGTTGTAAGTAATTGCTATGTAAATTGTTAATCGCTATGTAATCCAATGTAACTACTGTCTGTTTATTTTAACTGTGGAGCTTTTCTCCCTGGGCCTCCGCTGAAAATGGACCTCCATCCAGTCAGACACTCCCGGTCAACAAATATAAATAAATAAATAAATGATTGATTTCTTTATGTGATTGGCTTTGTATAATTGTATAAGTGGATGAAGGGGAAGCTTGTGTGTTTTTATGGTTTGACAAAGCCCTATGGTGAAAGCGCTTACGAGTTTCTGAAGTACTGAAAATTTTTTTGCTTCAATAAAAGTTTTATTTTATGCTCTGGTCATTTTTACACGGTCCTGCATTGCCTTTGATTGTTCTTCTGTTATCTTGTCTTATTTTACGTTGGAATACATTTATTCAGCAGAACATTTACTCTCTTGGGACTTGGTTTGTTTTTCTATAGAACGTATATACTATCATTCAGTAAAAAAGTCTTCTTATTTGATAAATTCAGTACTGGTTAGCAGAACAGCATACATAGCAAGTGTATTTGTTGCCAACAGTATTTGGAAAGGAATTATTGCAGATCATTTTTCATTTATATGGGCTTCTAAAGACATGCTTCTGGAGCATTTCTCCCCGGGCCTCCGCTGAAAACAGGATCTGTGGAACCTAGTCGGACTTTCCCGGTCAACAAATGTTAAATAAAAAAAAAAAATTCTAGATTAGACCTAGAAAAAAGAGAAGTTTTGTATGTAATAAAGACGGAAGTTTAGGGTTAATTAATCCAGTGGTATGAGAGATTAGTAGTAAAACTGTAAAAATATAAGTATGATGAATTCTGGGGTATGGTAAAAAAAGAATAAAAGAGAAAGAGTGAATAATGAAGAAATAAAATGTTACCTAAAAAAAATATTTATTTTTTTGTGGAAAATACAAATCTCCAATTTTCATGTGGGAGAGTTGGACTCTAACATCATGTCCCATAAGTTGTGCAAAGCATTCTTACGAGGTATAACCCTTTTACGGCCCCCGGTAAGAACCCCCGGGACCTAAACTTTGTTTTAGCCTCTCTGGTTCTTCCACTCTTTAAACCAGCATCATTTTGTCCCCTGAAATTTCTGTCTTGGAAAACCCTTTTCTTGATTGCCATCACCTCAGCTACTATATGATACCATATACTACTATATGGATACCAGAAAACACAAACAACAAAAAACAAGGCAATAACAGCTAGCAAAACAAAACTACAAACACTACCATAAACAAGGATACTTCTTTTTCAAAAAAAAAAAAAAAAAAAAAGGGGGGAGAGCCTGTAAGTAAAACGGCGACTTCCCCAGTAGCAGATCCTCTAACTTAAATGGCTACTCCAACAGAAAGTGGGGAAAGAAGAGAAGAACCCTCTAAGTTAAACGGGCTTAAGGGGAAAACAAGGCCTAAGAAAATGACAGCCAAGAAAAAGCAAGAAACAGCTGAGGAAGGTCAGATGGTTGTTTTGTTTAAACAAGGACCAACACAGACACCACAAAGGTAATTAAACTGCTAATAATCCTAAAAAAGGAAAACGGCAAAATACGAAAAACTGAGTACTTAGCCTGAGCCAGTAGTCGCAATCTCGACGCTGCAAGCGAGATCTGGGTAGCTACCGCTAGGCATGTTGGGATAGTGGTTAGCCTCGAGCCAGTATAAGCTCTCGAGCTGTAGTTAAATGGCCAAGTAGGATCGGCTCCGAACCCAACCAGCAAGAAGGAAGGCAAGATGAAGGACAACAAACATGGAACGTTATGGTAGGTACACAACTTTTTTTGTGGAAAACACAAATTGATGATAAATATGGAATGGGAATGTAATGATAAAATCATGAGAAAATCTATCAGATGAAAAAATTAGTTATAAAAATAAGAAGCCAATGGTGTAATCAGAAAGTAGAATGTAAAGATTTTTGTGGATACTGGTAAAAGATAAATTGCTAGTAAAAGAAAGTATGCCATACAAAAAGAAAAGTAATAACTGTTTACATTGTCAAGAAGAAGAAATTATGGAACATGTGTTTTTGAAATGTAAAAGTGTAAAAAAAGTTATGGGGAAAAAACTGTGAAGAATATTTTTTGATGGTATAAAAGAAGTGGATAAAATAAATGTAGATATGATTAAATATGGACATTATAAGAACAGAAGTAAAGAATATGTTAAAATTTTATTTTATTTAATATGGGTTGTATGGAATGAAAAAAATGAAATTGTTTAATGGTAAATGGATTTTAGCAACTGTAGTGAATAAAATTAGATGGTTGTTATGGAAAAGGGAGTGGGAGTCTAATGGGGATGAAAGTTTAGCATGATTCTAAAGGAAATTATGAATATGTGTAAACAGATTTGTATATTTATAAATGTGTACATTTGTAATTTTATGCAAATATACTGTAAAGAAGTTACTTTTGTATATAAATAAAGGACCCCTACTCTTTTCGATAGGTGCAGCGGGATCTTTTACATCCACCTGAGTTCCCAATAACTCTGACAGATGGGGCTTCAGTTTAACATCTCATCTGATGGACAGCACACTCAGGAATGCATCACCTCCTTAGGCTAAACTGCACTGTCCTCAATCCGTCTACCTCGTGTGGGAATAGAAATTACCGGCTTCTGCATCAAAGGCAAGTATGCTACCTGTTGCTTCACTGATGCTGCTACAATATCCTCATAGGTAGAAGCCAAGCCTATAAGATACCAAACCTTGGTTTCCACAGCAATCTGTAGTCTCTGCATTCCCCCAGTTTCTGTTTGTAGGCCTTACAAGTTCACCTAAGCCTGTGTAATCTCCCGGTCCACTCCTAAATATAGGAATGCCCAGTTGGACTCTCCTCCTCTATCTTCTTCTCTTTATGTGACTTATAGAGTGAGTCATGCAGTCTACCCTCATGTAGGAGTCCTCAGGATGGTTCATTGCCTTTATACTGAAAGCCCCATTAACCAAGAAATCGAAATCTTGATTAATTTGTGCTATAATGTTTGTATTGAATCTTCGGGTTGTATTTTATGCTAAGAGTTCCAGTGTGCATACTGTAAGTGTTCATCTTTCCTCAAAAGAAAAATAGAAAAAAGATGCGTTGAAAAATAACATTTAAAATCCCATGTGTCTTCAGTTTTGCATTTCATTCTTGTTTCCTTTGCTGACGTTCTTGCTCAGTTTGTCTGTAATGCCACTCTGTCTGTATACAGCAGCTTTGTTGATCAGTCCTGTCCAACCTGATTGCTGATGTAGTCCATCATCAGCATGAACAGCAGAGTTCTCAGAGATGAACCATAATGCGCACCCATTCTCACTGGGATCACTGTTCGTACTTGAGCCATTGGGTCCTATCACATAGCCTGTACTAATTCTACCAGTATTTTTGGAACTTTGAACCACCACTGGACTGCTAAATCAGCTTTCTTGAGACCTTGTCATATGCTATCTACAAGACTAGGAATGCCCAGTTGGACTCTCTCCTCGTCTCTAGTTTCTTCTCAACTATCTGTCTCACTGAGCATCAGGTCAGTTGTGCTGCTTCGTGATCTAAATCAATCTGCTCATCTACCATCTTTGTTCTGCTCTGCATCTTCATTTATCAATCACCCTGTCCTGAATTTTCTTGCAGTATGACAGGAGTTTGATGCCTCTGTACTGCCCTCATTTGTGGATGTCCCCTTTGTTCTTGTATACTGGCACTAGTGTGCTTATTCTCCAGTCATCTGCTATGAATACCTTCAAGTTATTTCATCACCTATCTTACCCATCATCTTGATCATATCTGCTGTGACATCATCTGAGCCTGCTGTTTTTCCTGACTTCATTTTCTTTAATCCTGCTCTTGCTTATTCTAAGGTGGGCTCCTCCTCTTTCATTGTAGACTCTGTCTGGGGCAGTAAGCTTCTGTGGGGTTTTCTTCATTTAGAACCTGCTGAAAGTGCTCCTTCTGCCTTTGATTTCCTATGGGTTGTTGAGCAGGTTATTGCTGGCATCCCTTATGCAGGGTGTCTGACTAATTTTCATCTTTTTGTCTTTGCCTTGTAACCTGATAGTTTTTATACCATCTGTCAAGTCACTTTCCAGATGCTGGTAGAATGCCTCTGATGTCTTGTTCTTTGCTGCTGCAACTCCTGTCTTAGCCAACCAGTATTCATCATCCTTAGCCTGGTCCTCCTTTTCTATCTCCCACTATTACTTGCACTACTACTTTCTTTTGATCACTTCCTGGACTTCTGCATTCTACCTTCAGCTTTCCTTCTGTACCTTATTTTCCATATCTGGCTCAGCCACATACCCACTGCGTAGTCCTCATACATGCTGTTTTTAAGGTACTGCCAGTGTTCAATTCCAGTAAACCAAACAGCCTCACATAATCTTGGCAAACAGACAAAAATCCAACTCACAGGTCTGTTTCCAGGTACCACACATTTATGTGGGCAAACCCGATAGAAGAGAGAAAAAACATAAACTAGGTAAAGTGCTTTTGTCCCCAGTACTTGAGACTTCTTCAGAAACCTGATTACAAAGTTCAGTTTCCTTTTATCATTATTATTTTGGCAAGACCGAAAGAAATCTTAGAAAAAGGATATGCAAACACACCCACACGATTGCGAAGACCAACCTAAATAATGCTTTATATAAGTACACCCTAACATGCCCTAACTTGTGTGCTACAATTTTGCCATTCTTGATGATATAAAGAAAAGCCCTAAGGAAGGTTGGTGGGAAGGTCCAACTAGAAAAAATTTAACATAACTGGCAGCTGAGCCTCAAATTCAACCAGTGCACCAGGGATTAATGACATTTCTGTTGCCCCCATACTGAGGTTAAAAGCATTGGATTTAAAAAATCCATTGTTTGAGTCAATTATTCTTCTGGGTCACAGACCTGTATTATTTTTATTTGCAAACACATTGTTTTGTTAATCACCACCAATATCAGATTTATAAAAAATGTATTAACTTGTTCATTTTGGATGGGTTTTAACTCGCCTTAAAGTTTGGTGTCACTAGACAAACTGATTAGGATTTCTGTATTCTTAGTTTGTGACAATGTTTTTATGATTTAACATTTTACATTTATACAGAGTTTTCCTGTTGGATTCGTGTTCATAGTTTCTGAACTTGCTAACTGCATGTATTCTTTTTAAAACTGCAAATAGTACATTTTATCTTTTATACATAGCTTACCTAGTGGATTACGTTCACAGTTTCTGAATCCAAGTGTATGTATTCCTTTTTTAAAAACTGCAAATAGTATAGTTTATCTTTTAATGTTCTGTTTCTTCAGGTATTGTGTATTTTGTTAGTGATTAGTACTCTTTGTACCATTCATTAAGTAGAGCTTTGTTTTGCATTTTTACACACTGACTTTAAATTTGGAGGCAATGAAGGGTCTATAAAAGGAAACTGAACTTTATAATCAAGTTTCTGAAGAAGTCCAAAGTACTAGGGATGAAAGTGCTTGACCTGGTTTGTTTTTTATCTTTTCTGTCTGTGTTTGTATATGTGTGGTACCTGGATCAAGACTCGTGAGTTGGATTTTTGCCTGTTTGCCAAGATTTGTGACTACCTTTGCATCTTGTTTTTTTTTTTTTTTAATAGATTTGGGCCTGTTTGCCAAGACTAGCAACTCCCTTCTGATCCTGGGGCTGTGTCACAACATGAGGCTGTTTGCTTTAATTGTATTTTTATGCTTCACATTTCAACACTGTTTTTCTGTTTACATTGCTGAAATTCCGTATTTCCTCCTCTTCCTTGTGTTCTATAGCCCTAAGTAACTCCTTGAACTTTTGTGCTTCCTGTCCAGTCAACTTCTAGGTCTTCAGCCTAGTTTCTCTTGACCGTAAGACCTTCACTGACCACTAATTACAGTTGATTGTGGCAACCAGTGGTTTATGCTGTGGGCCGACTGTTTCACTGGGGATGACTTTGCAATTGTTGATTCAACCCCACTGCTCTTTTCTTACTAGGAGGAAGCCTACCTGAGTTGCATGTTGGCCACTCTTGTATGTGACCTTGTGACGGTCTCCCTGGCTGAACCTTTTGCTAGCCACCATCAAAACATTTGCCAAATAGAGGTCTAGAATGCCTCTCCTCCTCTATTCTTGTCGTCCCACCCATGTGGACTAAGGCAGTCCTCGTATCTTGTTCTCTCTGTCCCAGTATCTGCATTCAGGTCACCCATTATCAACACCAGTTCATGTCCTCCTGCTTTATCTAGGAGGTCCTGCAGTCTGAATGCAGTCATATTTGCACTGTTACAACCCTACTGTGGGGCATAGACTGAGATTACCAATTGTACCTTATCCTCACACTGGACTCTGATTGCCAGGAGTCTGTCACTAATTCTGATGACATCCCTCACTGTCTTCTGAAGCCTTTCCCACACCATTTCTAGTTTGACCTCCTCCTGTGTAGTAGACTCTGGACCTCAAACCAAGTGGCTTTGTTGCACTGACTTTCCATCTTGTCTCCTGGATACATAGGATGCCCAGCCTCCTCCTTATCTTGTCATCCACTTCAAAGCTGCATCTTGTCAATGAACCTACATTAATTGTAGCAGTTCATGTTTGGCAGGCTGATTGGTTTTACGTCCAGCTTTTGCTCAACAGTTATCCCTTTCAGTCTTCAAGGTGAACACTGTCAAAATTGGGCCCAAGACTGATAAGCATGGGTGTGTGAGGGTCAGGCTTGGTGCCTATACTGTCAGCACCAGTGTCTGTTTTATGAACTTCATCCATGGGTGCAGGGGCTAATGCATTCAGTCTCTAATGCAGAGTAGACATTCATGTTGACCCATCATATTGACTGTTCTGCTCACGTCATATTCAGTGCCTATTACTGCTTCAGCAGCTTCATTAGCTTGGACTAAAAATACTGCTTTGACTGCATGTTTAGCCATTCAGTACATCTGTAAGCATGACAGAGACTCTTGAAGTTTTGCACAGAATCTATCCCAGAAATATGGTCACATTTTAACTTCCTTATCCCTGGACTGTCTCCCCTTCAGGGGTTGCTAGGAAGCACAAATGCAAAAGGCAAAAGACAGAGGTATTCAGACTTTTTAAGGGAATCCATCTCAGAAGTAGATAATGAAAACTGGATACATTTTCTCTTCTCCCAATGACTCCAATTATGGGAGGTCCTTGAGATGATGTGATAGAGGGGAATGGCCTATAGATACCACCACCTCTTCAAAAAAGATCCTGAAAGAAGCACCCCCCCCCCAAGTTTCCTCCTGTGTGGTCCATCTAATAAACTGATTTGGTCTGTGGTCATCGCTGCATGGGTTATCATTGTGGTAATACCTGTCCCAGGGAGACCAGACAAATTCTTCACACCTCCCAAAGTGTGGAGCTGCTAGGCTGAGACTCCTAAGCCTGATTCTCTTGCTGCTGTTGCCTTTAGAAAGGCTCCCATACTGCAGATTCCTGCTATCCATCCCACTGAGAAGGAATAATGGTGTATGAACAGGTCTAGAAAGTGCATTTACACATCCACCATATTATCTTTAAGGACACAAAGCTATCTTTGATATGCTGAGTTTTTGCAGCAAGAGCTAGGTAATGAGATGGTCCAATCACTACATAGTCTACCAGATGGACAGCTGAAGTTAAAACAGTTCCAGCTGGCAAACATGTTTTCCATTTCTAATCTCACCTTAAATCTATCTCGTAATTCAGAGGATAATGATGTTCAGGGACCACACACAAGCATAGTTCTTTACCACCACACCCTACTTTTTTGACAGACTTTGTCAAGGACATCGAGGTGGTCTTCCTTAATACAGGTGGATGCTGTTTGTCTCTTCATTTACTGGCTACAGTCCTCCCTAGACCCACTGTGTTCCTTTGCCAGACATCCCACCCATCAAAAGAGTGTGACAAGGAGATATTAAGCCTGTCAAGAACAGATCCTCTGAAATTAGAAAGGATCTGGTTATTACTCCAGGTTCTTTTTAGTTTATCAGAAGGGAAACAATTTGGATCCAATTTTGGCAAGAGTGGCCTAAATCAATTTATTCCAAATGAAACATTCAGATGATCAAAGTGCAGTCTATCATTCTTTGTCAGATATTTTTGTGTTTTTGATTGAGCCAGCCGGTATCTGTTCAGGATGTTTCTGTTTGCTCTAATGTCAATCCTCTGAGTGTTCACTACAAGCGTGTGTGCTTGCAGTGAACAAGAGTCGACTGTTTTCTTATTACACAACAGAATGAGTCTTTTCTGGTCTTTGGGAATTGTGGTAAACCAGCCAAGTCACATTTGGAACATTCACAAGTGCTGACATTCACCCAGTGTAGCTTGACCATGCATCATCTTATGGTACAACTCTTCTCAGACAGGGTCTTTCCTTTACAAACCATAACATCTCAGCTCATTCAGTTTCAGGCAGTTTGTTTTTTTAATATATTCTAAAGGTTGTAGGATGTCCTTCAAGAATGCAACTGCAGTCCTATGGGTTGTCCTGCCTCAGGCAGCCCTTCGGTCGGCCGGATTCCAAAGTCTGGGTCTGGCGTCGGCTGATGTCGCCTCCTCCCCGACGTCAGAGCGGCTGGGGTATAAAAGGATCAGCCGACGCCATCTTCTTCACTCTTTCTTGCCGCGCGGTGCCCGAAGCAGAAGCAGTTCGCAAGTGCCGGTCGGCCAACTCCTGTGTTTTCAGTTACCGAAGTCATCAAAAAGCTAAGTACCCCGTTGGGGAACCTTTTCTTGCCTCAGCCGATGTCAGATAAAACTGCAAAAGTTAATAACTGTTTGTCTTGTGATAAACAAATACCTCATAAGGACTTCCATTCTTACTGCCTTCCCTGCCTTGGCCCAGACCATGACGTCTCTGCCTGTGCTGCCTGTGCTTGCTTCAATAAGCGCACACTCAGGCGCCGGGCAGAATTTGCTGAAGACTTTTTTGGGGAAAATTTCTCCTATATCATGCCGTCGGAACATCCGACAACACATATTTCCAAAAAACGGAAGGACCGGGACCGACATTCTCTGCCCGCGTCTTCCACCGACACCACGCCAAAACCTACTGCGAGTGTATCGGTCTTTTCGGAGGCGGTAATCCAACCACTCCAGACCGACTACACCGCTTTACCGATCACTTCGGCCCCGGAGGCTTCTCCGGTGCCGGTTGTTGATTTTCCTCCTGAAACCGAAGCCCAAGATTTGCCTGACACCATACCGGTGGACAAAGTTACTCCAGCACGTGGGGCAGCTAGGCCTCCGGTGTCTTTGTCCATCAAGGCCTACACACGTGCTAAAGCTGCCAGCCTGACTAAGTCTCACCCTCCTAAATCTTTTTCTCAGGCTCCCACTTCTGATAAACAGATCATGACTTTAGCTGCAGATCTAATTTCCTTAATCAGAGGCTCCCAGGCTCATCCAGACAGAGGTTATCAGCCGCCTGCAGACAAAAGGCCTAGGGTTGCGCAGACTGCTACCCTTTCCTCAGATGAAGCCTCTGGTGACTCAGACCATTCAGATACCCAGGAAGAATCCTTCCAGGCCTACGAGGATTCTGATGCTGAGGAATCTATTCCATCTGCCTCTCCTCCTGAGGATATTTCTTTCGGGGAAATTCTCCACTCCATGAGGGAGCATTTTCAGTGGCAAGGCCAAGAATTCTCCGATTCCAGGAAAAGGCTTCGTACTTTCCTTAAGTTACCCCAGCACAGGCCTTTAGCTATCCCACCAGTGTTAGATGTATTGGACGATGTGTACTCCGACTCCAGTACTTCTCCTGATTCTCTCCCTCCTGCTCCTGTCAAGCCAGACAGATATTACAGGGTTCCTGACACCCATAAACATCTCTTTAAGGCCCATTCTGTTGATCTAGAAACTATTTCCCAGGGGCCCAAAGGAGTGGCCACTTCCACGGCCAAAAATCCTTTGCCCGCAGACAGGGAATCTAGATCCCTGGTGAGGTGGGGTAAAAAAGTTTATACCTCATCCACCCTTGCCATGAGGGCCCTTAACTGTCTTTTTCATATGTTTCAGTATCAGGATTTCTTGATGGATGATTTGCAGAAAAAGTTAGCCTCTCCTGAGCCTTTAGATAAAGGCCTTGCAGGATTTGGTTCATAATACACAGCAGGTTAGCAATCATTTTCTTCAGTGTGGTTATGATGCATTGGAAGCTTCATGTAGGGCAGCTATGACAGGGGTCATCATACGTAGACATGCTTGGTTGAAAGAACAGGCTTTGCCAGATCATGTTAAAGTAAAGCTTCTAGATGCACCTCTGGAAAAACACAAGCTATTTGGTGATAATGCTCAGGATGTGTTAAAATCAATTGAGGAAAAGGCTAAATCAGTACAAACAGTCAAAGATTTCCTCCAGGTTCAGCCACCAAGGTTCAGCAGAAATTGGCCTTCGAAGAATTGGTCCTTTCCAGACACTGACAAGTTCCAAAGGGGAAAAAACAGCCGTGCTCGAGGTAGAGGGCAATACCGAGGTTCCTACAGGGGCCGCCAATGGCAACCGACTAATCAGAGAAGTGGCGCAGGGACTTCTACTGCTCCACAGGGACAATCACAATGACTTGACTTTGACACCGCCGACCAAGGCTCAAAGAGAAGCACCTTTAGGCGGACAATTATCCTTATTTTCAAAAAATTGGCACGTTTTAACAAAGGACAAATGGATTTTGGACATAATAGACCAAGGTTACAGGTTCCACTTCCATACTTTACCAACAAGACAAAGCATGCCAAACCTGCCACAAAATCAAAGGGCAGAGGCACTCGTACAAGTTTCAAAGCTGCTACAAATCAAAGCTATAGAAAAGGTTTCTCCTCAGGAACAAGGCCAGGGATTCTACTCAAGACTGTTCCTTGTTCCAAGAAAAGAAAAGCAATGGAGACCTATACTGGACTTGTCCACTCTAAACACTTTTCTCATTGTGCCAAAATTCAAAATGCTGACGCTCCAGCAACTTCTTCCCATGCTGGGCAAGGGGTCTTGGCTGGTTACTCTGGACCTCAAGGAGGCATACCTGCATGTCCCAATCAGACACAGTTGCAGAAGATACCTCAGATTTCTTGCAGGGTCAGAGCATTATCAATTCTCAGCATTGCCTTTTGGCTTATCTACTGCGCCCAGAGTATTCATAGCCTGGCGTCAGTAATTGCACACTGCAGACTCCAGGGGATACAAATATACCCTTACCTGGATGACTGCCTTATACAAGCGGACAGCAAGCAAGCCTTGATAAGAAACTTGAGCTATGTCATTCACTTGCTACAGGCTTTGGGATACACAGTCAACATTAAAAAATCAAGACTACTGCCATCCCAACAAATAATTTTTCTAGGAGCCAAACTGGACACAAACTCACAAATGGCTTTCCTCACAGAAGAGAAACAAGAACAATTACCAGTTTACTTCAAAAGCCTAGCAAAGCACACCCAGATGACTGCAAGGAAAATCCTGCAGGCCCTGGGTTTCATGGCATCTTGCATTCTTCTGATTCCACTGGCAAGATTACACATGAGAAAACTACAATGGTACCTAAAAAGTTTATGGTCTCAACACAGCCACAACTTAGAAGCAATTATTCCACTCATTCCATGTCTACAAAAGGAATTTTTGTGGTGGGCTCAAGCAAGCCAGCTAAACAAAGGCACGTCTTTCAACAAACCTCAAACAAGTCAAACCATTACAACAGACGCCTCAGACCATGGATGGGGGGGGCGCACATGGAGGGCAGATGTATTCAAGGGCAATGGTCGCCCCAGGAAATGCATCTACACATCAATCAAAAAGAGATGTTAGCAGTAATTCATGCAATCGAGGCCTTCGGAAAATTTCTTCAACAAGGTCATCTCCTAATAAAGACAGACAACACCACTGTTATGTGGTACATAAACAGGGAGGTACTCATTCTTACCCCCTTTGCAGACTAACAATGGCTCTTTGGGAAAAGTCACTGAAACTGAACATACAGTTGCAATCCCAGTTTGTTCCAGGCAAGGACAATGTTCTGGCGGACAGTTTAAGCAGAAACATCTTGGACCCGCACGAATGGAGGTTGCATCCAGACATTTTTTCACAAATAAGTCATGCATGGGGGAGGCCGGACGTAGATCTTTTTGCCTCACACTTCAATCATCACCTGAAGAAGTTCTGCTCGAGAACACACCATCCTCAAGCCTGGAGAATGGATGCTCTCTCCTTCAGCTGGAACTCTAACAATCTATGCATTCCCACCTCTACCATTAATGACCAAGGTGTTACTGAAGATCAAAGCAGAACAACCGAAAGGCATTTTGATAGCACCAGATTGGCCAAGACAGCACTGGTATCCATTACTAAGAAGCATAACTCGCACCAAGCCGTGGCCCCTGTCTCAATGGCTTCTGCTTACAATTACAGGACGGTTCATCCCAACCTGCAAACTCTGCAGCTGGCAGCTTGGAGGGTTCCATGACTTCTCCCCATATCTCTCTCTCTCTCTCTCTCTCCAAGGAAGTTCAAGAGATCTTACTGGAAGCACGCAGACCTTCCACCAGAAAAACTTATTCAGCCAAATGGAAGAGATTCAACATCTGGAATGCCAACAAGGGTCAGGATGCATCAGTAATGAACATCCCACAGATACTAGAATACTTGGCAGAAATGCTACATAAAGGCCTTTCATATTCTTCCATAAAAATACACGCCTCAGCAATTTCAGCAAAATACAATAGTGATCCATCTGTCTTTTCACATCTTTTGCTAAGACAGTTTCTAAGAGGGATAAAGAATATCAAACCTCTCAGGAAACCACCAGTGCCTGCATGGCACCTCAACTTCGTGTTGGAAAAATTAACTCTTCCTCCTTTTGAGCCAGCAGCATCTTCAGAATTGCAATTTCTCTCCTGGAAAACAGTTTTCCTGTTGGCAGTTACCTCAGCAAGAAGAGTCTCAGAGATACAGGCCCTTATGGCAGTACCTCCATTTCTCATTTTTCATCAGGACAGAGTTTCTTTAAGAACCAATCCCTCATTCATGCCAAAAGTGATTCCAGGGTGTCTCTAAATCAAGCAATTCACCTGCCTACCTTCTTTCCCAATCCTCAAAATAAAGGAGAAAAGCTGCTGCACACTTTGGACATACACAGACAACTGCGCTACTACTTGGACAGAACAAAAGCCAACAGAAAGTCTGACCAACTATATGTAGCTTACGCTGCTTGAGTACAAGGCGATTTCCAAACAAACAATTTCAAAATGAATAGGACATTGCATCAGATTCTGTTATTCCTTCCATGGAAAAGGTGTGCCAGCCGATATCAGGCCACACTCCACCAGAGCTATAGCCACCTCCACAGCCTTTCTAAGAGGGGTGGCTACAAAGGACATTCTAGAAGCTGCTACATGGAGCTCCGTGCATACATTTTCCAAGCACTACAACCTGCCTTTATATTCCAGATCCCAAGCAGGCTTTGCTTCGGCAGTCCTGCAGGGCATTTTAGCTACACCATCTCTATCTTAGAGCCTACCACCCCCAGCTTGGCTGTGGTATTCAACCCATATGTAAGGACTGCAGTTGCATTCTTGAAGGACATAGTACAGTTTTGTACCTACCATAAATGTAGATGTCCGATAGATATGCAACTGCAGTCAGGTTTTCCCCCTCCCTCCTACCCCTCTGAAAATTCTCCCTTTTGGGTCCACTCCCCTTTCCAAATTAGCTGGGGATATCTGTTATGGTGTATCTGTTTATTGCTGTTGTGTATGTCTGGAATTTTTTATCCAGCCTCTAAATTTAGCCTTCCTTGGAGGGCACCTGGCATCTGGGGCAAGAAACACTGAAGAAGATGGCGTCGGCTGATCCTTTTATACCCCAGCCGCTCTGACGTCGGGGAGGAGGCGACATCAGCCGATGCCGGACCCAGACTTTGGAATCCGGCCGACTGAAGGGCTGCCTGAGGCAGGACAACTCATATGTAAGGACTGCAGTTGCATATCTATCGGACATCTACATTTATGGTAGGTACAAAACTGTACTTTTTATGAAATCAACAATTTACCTGGTTTCAGTTGCCAAATTTCACATTAGTGTTACAGTGGACCTTTAAAGTGCAGTGGTCTTAGAGAAAACCCTATAAAACAACAGATCAAGTTTTTCAGGTCTTTTGCCAGTGCAGTGGTATAGAGGAATAAAGCCCTAACTGCAGCTGTGGTGACCTATGTTAAGCTAGCGGCTCAGGCATCTGAGGTGCTATGGGCAATGCCCATCCTTGGGGGAGGACATTTGTGCAGGCATTCCATGCAGGGAGGCATTGTTCATAGAAGGGAGTAGCCCTCAGAATGCTGGGGAGGGATGGATATCAAAGAGTAGGTCACAAATGAAAAAAAATTTCCCAGTGGAAGCAATCTAAGGCATTAAACCCCAAGACATATTTATGTTCCTTACCAGTTCCAGCCAGCATTAGACCGGAGATAGTCCAGGGGAGTAGGAAAGGCCAATAAGCCCAGTTGTTAATGGGGGCACAGGGGTAAACAGAAAGAATGAAGCAGAAGGTGGGGGAAGACAAAACAATATAATTTCAGGGCTTGCAGGTTGCACTTACAATGGTGGAAGCACATACCAAACCATACTTTGGGCTGTTTGACTCCACTCTCAGGTGGTACTCACTATGAATACTCCAGTCTCTGAGATGGGGAGGGCAGTGTCAAGGGCAGATTGTCCAAGATAAATGGTCACAAACTGAGGCCAGTCTGCACATCAGTGCTCTTGATATGATGGTAGTCATCCTCACACTGCAGGCATTTCAGGACTTCCTTCCTTATGGTGAGAGAGCCATCCACACCAGCTACATGGTTGTGCTATGATATATTAAAAAGAAAGGCAGAGCTCACACTGACCTCCTCTGTTGGGAAACAGTGAGTGTATGGGAATGGGCTTTGCCAACAGCATGCTTTTTGATTGCCAGCCACATTCGTTGGGAGGCTAGTTCTATAGTGGTCAGGCTGATTTGCTGCTTACTAATGCCTCTTGAACATTTGTTTATTTTTATATTTGTTAACCAGTAAGCACAGTGGTCTGAGTACCCTTTCCAAGCAAAAGCTAGACAATGCTGGCTATATTGAATATAACAGGAACAGACACTAACTTGTATGCAAAGTACAGTATGTAAAAATGAAAGCAGGACCTACACGGTTAGCAAAGCAGATTAATAATGCATAAAAGTAGAAAACTTTAGTAGTATTGTATGATGTGGCAAAAATAAATGAAAAAGAGGGAAAACTGGATATTTTTTCATCCCTGACCTATGCCAAGTATAATAACAGCTTGTCTTACTCTTCCTTTAGAAAAATGTCCCAAGGATGCTTTTGTCCAGAAATAACCTTCCTGACTCTGTTATTCTTTTCTACCATTTCCTTCAATACCAAAATTCAGACAAAATGTCTAAAGTCATGCTCATAGTCTCACTTTGCTGTCAGCAAGTCTGGCCTCATCTTTTGTAGAAGCCTGCATGTCTTTGTCCTTCAGAACCCTTCGGACTCATTGTCTGGCAAGATTTATTTGTTCCTTCACACCCTCCATTTAACTATATGGTAACTCCCATTCTAGTAATGGCCATGGGCTCTTCATGTCCCATCAGGGTAACCCAGATCTCATCTGCATAAAATCCTAACACTAGGAAAGTATACAGAAGTAAATTGACTCATTTTTCTGTTGGAGTTTCCTGAAAAGGTTTAGATCACTTCATCACTTCTGTACCTGAAGTGTTGGTTTATCTTTCTCAAAATGTTGGTCTTGTGATTGTTGTTCCTCTATTAATGTGCATCAGGAAGCAGTTTCAGACTTTCATCAGGGATCTAATTTTGATTATTTAACATCATTAAAAGTATATAAAGCCTGGTTGAAAGGAAATGTTCCTTATTAGGTCTCCTGTCAAAGATCTTGCCCCTGCATGAGATTTATATTTTGTTCTAGAAAAGGCAAGTCTTCCTCCTTTTGAACCATCTGCAGCTGCAGAGTTGAAATATACTTCTTGGAAAACATTCCTGTTAAGCCATTACTTTGGCTAAAAGACTCCTAATTGCGAGCCTTGAGTGTAAATCCTCTGTTCTTGATTTTTCATAGTGATTGTGTGTCATGTGGACTAATGCATCATTTGTGCTTAAGGCAGCAACTGAAACGAACCTCAAGCAGTGTGTTAAACTATCTGTATTTTTTTTTTCTTAATTATTGCAACTGATGTTGGTACTTGTTACTCTGTGTTGATGTTAGTAGCTCAGATTTATTTATGGACCGAAACAACATCTTGAGAAAGACTTTCAGTTGCTTGTATCCTTTTCATATAAGAAATTGGGATATGAAGTTTCTAAAATTACCTTATGTAGTTAGTTGCCTAAATGCATTGACTTGTGTTACTAAAATGCTACAAGAAGTTGCCTTCAGTGTCTATAGCTTATTCAGCTGGAGCACTGGATACTTCTCAAACAATTTTCAGAAAATGCATCCTTGGATGATAGCTGCTTGGCTTTTACTGAATACTTACCAAAACACTGCTAGCTGAATGTACTTTCCAGACCCAGGTCTTCAATTGGGGCTGCAGTTATCAGAGGCACTTTCCCATTAGCATGACAAGCCAGCAGGATTAGCTGGAGACTTTCTTCTACTGTTGATGAGACAAACTTCCTGATGCAAAAGTTGTGTATCTACCATAGGGACATATTTGAATGTATAGGACTGTACTTGTCAGCATATCCATACACGCACCTGCATTCTTGCTGACCTGGTTTGTGTGTATTATAATTCTTTTTCAAATGCATTTCAGCATGGCTTGACAGAGATCTGGGGAGAAAGATGAACTGTCACAACCTTGGGCGAAAGGGAATGGCCTACTAGACCAGGAAAGTTTCAGATGCTGAGCTTACTAAAGGCCTGCAGCTTTAGTCTTGATGTTGATAACATTACTGTTACAGAAGTACAAAACTTTCTTCATTTGAGCACTGCTGGGGTTCTGTACTAGGAATTTCTGCAGGACTGTAAGAGTGAGATGCAGAGGATGAGATACAAAGGTTAACACTAGTAGGCTGACAGAATGGGTTAATAAAGTCTGATAAGTGATATAAAGGTACTTTGTAGCGGGGTAATTAAAGTCACCCATGAATAGTGTTTGGTTGTAAGGAGAGTGCCTGCATTAGATCTTGATCAGAGTTGTGGGTTTCTTGTGACATAGTGACCAATAGATTGCTAAGACATGGTAAGGGACTCTATCAAGGGTGAGTTGCACATGGATGAACTCCAGGGTATCATCCTGTTTAACCAACATTGAGGTATATTTGTTACTAATGTTGACTGAGGCACCTCCACCTTTAGTCCCTGTTTGTGCTGCTGTCAGTCTAGATGTGTGGAAGGCACTGTAGCATTGCACTGACAGAATACTTTCTGCAGCTTTAAACCATGTCTTGATAATAGCACAGATGTTTTATATTTTCCAGAGTGAGGAGAGCATGTAGGGTGTTGAGTTTCTTTTTAAGGCATTCCTATGGGTTTTATTTTCCCTTGGTGGTAGGTTTGTCACTTCGGCATTGTCTAAAAAAGCTTGTAAGGAGGTGGATAAAGTTTTAGCCAAAGTCCAGAATTCTAAGAAAGGACAGGTGCAGGCCATCTTTGGCAAAACAGCTTCATCTGTTGAACATGTCCTCCCAGACTGACAGATATTAAATCCCTCCTGGATTGACATGAGAAACCAAGTGAGTTTATTTATTTATTTTATTTATTTCACATTTGTTAACCGAGTTAGTCAAACTGAGTGTGCAATCAAACCCATTTTCAGTGGAGACCCGAGGGGAAATGTCCAAGCGAACATAAGTAAAGATAAAATGACAATATACAAATATTAAATAATAATCTCAATACAAAATAATTGTAAAAAGAAAAGGTTATTAACTATTTGCATTGCATTGATAGTGAGCAACCCATTTTCAGTGGAGACCCAAGGGGAAAGAGCCCTATTAAACATAAGCAAATGTAAACATACAGGACAAAAACTTTTAAAAACAACACTACAAATATGAAATTAATTATAAAAAGAAAAACAAAAGAAAAAAATATGAACATTAAGGGTTGCACTGATAGTAGTGGACTAAAATTTACTACATATGAGAGTAAAAACAAAAAAGATAATAGTTGTTCAAAAGGACAATGTATAGACATTGATAGGAAGTGGGGGGATAGTGTGGAGAATGGGAGGGGGCTATAGTAGTAGAGCTGCGGGTTTAGGAGATTCGTTTAAGCAGAAGTTGCTAACAAAGAAAGAAAGTTAGGAGATGCAACAGGTTATACAGTGGGAGAGACTAAAACTATGTGTGGTCAGTGCAACGGCATAATTTCAAGTTTAGTAGGTGGAATTTAAACCCCTTTTTAAAACGGGGAAAGGAAAGGTTAAATCTAATATGGAGAGGGAGTTTGTTCCAATTTAGTGAGACAGAGTGTAAAGTAGTTTGCCATTGCCGATATTCTTTTTGGGTTTATAAACTGAAAAACTCGAAATAAAAGTCAAAAAGTCACCGTAAATAAACATAAAAAGTGCAATGCTTTCCAACGAAAATAAGGCAACACCACCAGTTTCAAGAAAGGTTGTATAAGCGCTTTTGTTCCTTTATTCTACCATAAAAACGCAACTTCATCAGATGGTTTAATGAATTGTAGATTACGTGGGGAATGAAAGTGGAAAACGAAGTATGGTTTATTAAGAGCAGGGAAAGTGGCTTTTAGCATAAGTTGCATTGTCTGCAGTGTAAATGGTCTGATATAACAGGTTTGTTGTGTAATTGTAGCTTATGAAATACTAGAAGATGGTTAAATTCTGCATAGTAGGACTTAGAGTTGTTAGCTAACTTGTTTTGTTTGTTTTTTTGTGGTAGATGGATTTAGCTCCCCTCTTTTTGTATTTCTGGCTTCCCATCCGAGTTTCAGAAAGTATGCATGATCAGAAGGGAAATTAAAGGTGTTGCAGGTAAACCAAGCCTCCTCATGATTCTACAGATGATGAGTAATATCGTTAACTAGCTAGGAGCATCTGTTTTCCACAGTGTGGCAGTGCTCTGAATGGTAAATAAGACAAGTTTATCCATATTGTTTGGAAACCTCTGTTATTTCATTATTGATTAGTATTGAAGATATTTTTAAAGAGCAGTGTGAGCTATGGCTAGGCTTGCATAGGCCTTAGGGCCGATAGGTTAGTACCAACCTATGAACCTATGATATTTTGCTCATTTGTGTAACTGTTTGCAAAATGTGTCTGGGAAGATCACTTTTTTAAATTATGCAGTATGTGTTTGCTGACTCTCTTGTGCACTGTTGGCAACTTTTTATGAAGAAAAAAGTATCAGTGAAGCTGCACCTAATGTATTTTCCTAAACCTTAGCATCTGCCTTCATAGTGCACTGTATACTTGGTTTATTCTGCATACATGTTCAGTCTTTTTGCTTGCTTTGAGCATACAGAATGGTAAAGCCAATTGGAAATGGATTTTGAAAAATGTATTGCTCATTGGCATGGTCTGTGTGAATAAATGATGTAACCATTTGTTTTTCTCTTTGTAGTCTGCATTGACCGTGTTTAAGTCATTGGCTTCCTTGGAAAAGACAGTAGAAAAGTGTAAGATTTTATTCAGCCCCGATCACAGCCGTCTGATATTTCAGCTGCACTGCCGATATGGTACGTTCAAGTAGCCTTTTTGGTGTGGTCATCTGAACACAGAGATGAAAAGGTGACACTAACTACACAAAAATAAAACTTCTTTATGTCTGAACATCAGTTAAACATAAGTGATGCATCAGGTCTAACTATTTGATTCTTTTTTGAACTATAAAAGAAATCAAAGTTTAAGCTGTACTTGCAACCAAATGTAATGTTCTGTTCATTGCTTTGAGAAACTCATAGTGTTGGTCAGCACTTGAGTACTCCTTCCATGTGTCATGTCAGTGGTTAGCTCATTTCTTCACTTGCTTCCTGTACCATGTTGTAATGTATGGCATGCTGTAGCATTTTTTTTGCTGACATAAGAAACCACATAAGTCCCAGAATCTACACAACTTTCTAGCTGATTAACAGTTTAGATCACATTCTAATATGCATCACTTGATAATTTCTTTGCTTGATGACTGTGGAAGTTGAATCTTTGAACTGCTCCTTTACTTGTCAGCTCTCAAGACATGAACTCCCAGGTGTTGCTTTTTTGGCCTGAGCCAATATTAATAGGTGCCACATTTGCCACTCAAGCAGAGTTACCAGCAAACATTGCTGAATTAAGCCTGAGGCATTCTCTAACGCATACAGCCAAGTGACAATGGATGATGTCCAACACAATGGATCTGCCAGAGGTTTTATCCAATGAAAATAGCTAGGAGGTAGGAAGGAGTTGGTTGGGAAGCATAAAACCATGCTGAGGCCATGGTCTGCATCTCTCCTGTAGCCTATCACAACATCCTAGCATGAGGTCAGATGCCTTTCTGCCAGTCATGTGCCTAACTACAAGTGTGATTGAAATGGGTGCACTTAGCACCTGTGTTTGGGAGTGAAAACCCAGATATGTTTTTCTGTATCTATGCTACCTTACATGGACTTGTCCTTTATGTTCCTGAGGCAGTTCTCCTGTCAGAAATGGAAGCTTTTCAACTGCAAGTCTGTAAACTCTGAAAATGTGAGACACTGGAGAAAAAATTGTGAATTTTGAAACTTACTGTAGCATTTTTTAGAATTTACAAAAATGGGGCATTCTTAACAGACACATGGCTAGATGAGGCCATATCCCATGTTGGAGATTCTGTGGCTAGGGTTAGATCCCATACTGCTTCAATGCAGCATTGGCAATAGGGTGAAAATATCTGTCTTGCATGGTGTACCAGAGTATGGCACATAATGTTTATAACAGATGTGTAGGACCTGCTGCCTGCATACAGTGGCTTTTAATCACTGTATTTTCATGTTAGGTCTATTTTAGCAAGGGGTACTTGAAAAGAAAGATTTGTACTGGCAGATATTACTAGATGCCATACATTCCCCAGGTCTTAATGAATCAGTATCTATTGCCGGTATTTCACAGTTGAAAGCTGAAAGATTCTAATATTCTTGGGGAATCTTTGTGACAAGGAGACTGTTTCAGTTTTGTTTTTAGCTTGCTTATTGCACAGGCAGTACAAACATTTTATTCTTTCTATATTTTTTTAATTAATAAATTCATAGGTATTTACTAGACTAACAACCACAAGGGATTTTTAAGCCTAGCCATGCATCCTAAATCTCTGATAAATTCTAGTAGCCTTGATAAGGGTAAGCAGGGGCTTGAGAGTTGAAACATTTACAAGCAGGGGCTTGGGAGATGAATCATTTATAGGCTGCCTGTGTCTATTAGAAGCAAAAGTGCCAAACCAGGGATGAATTTCCTGTTCCCCCATCCATTTGTCCAAGTTACACTTGAACTGGGTTAGGGAAGAACTCTGTTTCACATGGATGGGAAGCCTGTTCCAGAGAAGGGTTAGTCTCTGGGATACATACCTACCTCTTCAGCAGGTTCTGTTTATATCACAGGCAAGGTTTAAGACTTTAGCATGGGTAATTCTGGTGCTGTTTGTTTTGTGGATATGCAGGAGGTCCACCAGAGTGCGGACTGACAATGCATTATATGCTAGGCATAGATCTCCCCTCAACAACCTGTAAGAGACAAAATACAGGGATAGAGCCTTGAGCCAGTCTGCATAGGACATGTTAATTGCACCCTGCATTCTTTTAGTCAGGAACCTTTGTGGGCATTCCAGTTCTCGGATATGCCTAGTTAGGTACATACCAAAGGGGGCATTGTACTTGATAGGTCTGATGAATGCCAAATACAGTGGAACAATGACTTCCTTGGACCTAGATGCCATACCCTTGTTTACAAGTTGCACAACGTAAAAAGATTTCCTCACTACTTTAGACACTTGATCAAAGGCTAGATTACTGTCTGTGTGTCACTGTGTTCCTGACTGCTGGGTCAGTGTTATCAATATGATAGTTACCAGGGGTGGATGACTTCCCGAAGGATACTATTGTGCATTTCATGGCATTTACGGGGTCGGTGGGTGATTCAATGACTGCTCCTAATTTGCAGTCCTTGATTGATTGATTTGCAGTTTAACCAGGAAAGTCCACTGGGCCATGCTGAGCCCGTTTTCAGTGGAGGCCCTGGGAGAAAAGCTCCTCAGTACAATAAAAAGTACAATTAAAATAATATAAAAATTATGTACATTTGTAGTATGGCATTGTTTAACAATATTGGATAACAATATTCACATTCAGTATAAATGAAATTGCATACAAGGGTACATAGCATTTTCTAATAATAATTGTATTATAAAGTTGAGTACATTTAGCAGTTCAGTGGTATTGCATAGATGATTTATAGATAAAACACAGGATAGAAAGTAGGGGGAGAGTATGTCATTAGAGATAGGTATTCAAGGGGACTGAATGCAGGAACAATGTTTTGAAGTGAGCAGGGTTTTGGATTGTTCTGATAGCTAATGGAAGAATATTCCATTTTTTGGCTGAAGAGTATGACAAGAGAAGTTGGCCTGGTGGCAGGTTAGGTTTGTGATCCTGAAAAAGTTGCTGATCCTTTGTTCTGTGGGGCCTATTTGGGAGGCAAAAAGTAAAGATAGAACTAAGGGCAGGATAGTTAGAGAGTGTAAAGGTAGGTTTGTGAGCAGATAGTTGAAGTAGTTTGGACGCTCCAGCCATTTTGGAGAGAAGAGCAGTACAGTGATGGGAGAAGTTTTTGGAATTGTTGCGAGTTTTGCAATTTGTTTGTAACAAGTCTCAAGCTTGGCTTTTTGAGTGGATTGGTAGCTTTGAGGGGTTTGGAGGTTGGTAATTAGAGGGGTGCCATACATTAGGGAAGGAAGGTAGGTAAGTGGAGATAAGTGTTTGTCTGGAAGAGGGGCTAAGGAACTGGTTGTGCCTATAGAGAGAGCATTCCATGTTTTGTTTGGTTTTTTTTTTTGATGTTTTGTTGCAGGTGAATATCAGATGTTCATCTGTGGTTACTCCCAGAAGTTTTGTGCTTTAGTTTGGGAGTAGATATTAAACATGGATTTGTTCAACAGGGTTGACTTCTTGGGTGTGAAAAAACATGATTTTTTTTTTTAGGGTCAAGGACTAGGTGTTTTTTAAGCATCCAGGATTCAGTAGTAGAAAAGACTGTATGGGTTTTGAGTTGGAGTTCAGAGATGGTCAGTAGTGCAGACGATAGTAGTCGCCTGCATATCGGATAAGGGCCCCAGTGGTCATAGTTGTGTGGAAGCTGTTAATGAATATATTGCATAGGAGGGGACCAAGTATGGAGCAGTGAGGAACTCCAGTAGATGTGTGAAGATAGGAGGGGATAGAGTTTTGCCATTTGATGGCCTGTTGCCTTTGTCTTAGCTTGAAAACTAGTTGAGAGTGGTGGGGGAAGAGTCCAAAGATGGAGAGTTGAGACAGTAGCAAAGGATGTGCAACTGTGTCAAATGCCTTTGAAAGATCTAAGAATATGAGGGATACAATGTTCCCATTATCACAAGCTCTGTTACTAGTATCCTGGAAAAAAATAAGACAGTTGTGCTGTGGTCAGGTCTGAACCCCTGATATGTGGGAGACAGGAGGTGGTTCTGAAGTAGATAGGGTACTAGCTGAATGTGAATACATTTTTCCAAGATCTTAGAGATAGGGGACAGGATACAGCTAGGTCAAAAGTTGGAGATATCATTTTTTTGCCACCTTTGTGAAGATGGAGAATGAAGGCTTTCTTCCATAATTTGGGGACATAAGATTCTTGGATGGATCTGTTGATTAGGATGCTTATATGGAATCCAATGGCTTCGGCTGCAGACTTTAGAAATGTTGGGGGTAAATTGTCAGGAGAGTTAAAGCAGGGTTAAAGCTTCAGGAGTAGTCTTTTAATGGTTGTGGTAGAAATGGGATTTATTGTGAAGTTGGGAGTAGCGTGGTGTAGGTGCAGGGGTAGAGGTGGTAATTTTGTAGAAATCGGGATGGTGGGGGAGGTTTTTGATGATGCAGAGGCAGTTAAGCTGGGTTTGCTATGAGGGAAGCTAGTGGTGATTTTGGCTGTTGAGTTTATAAATAATAAGTTAGAGAGGAACAATTTCATGAGTAGGTTTGTCAGGGTGAGGACAAGGATTGTTTTGTGCCAGGGTTCAGGAAGGATGAGATGGAGTCCAGAATTTTTGGGGTTTAGTTTATGGTAGATTGCAGTTTTGTGTAGTGATCTTTCTTGTCATTGAGCATCAGCGTTTTTGTGTCCTTGTTTTTGTTACTTTGATAATTTTTCCAGGTTTTATTTGTAAGGTGCATCAGATTTTTAGTGGGATTGGTTAGCCAAGGAGCATAGCAAGTTTTGACTTGTTTTATGTGGAGTGGTGCAAGGCTATTTAGTGTCTCCAGGAATATACTATGGAAGTAATCTACAGCATTGTCTAGTGGGAGAGTTTTTAGTATGTGCCAGTGAATGTTTTTGATGATATTAGTAAAGATTAGAGGGTTGAAGTAAAGTTAGGTTACTTGTCTGCTTTTACTGGTGTTGATTTTGGAGGACTGAGGTGGAGCAGCAGATGTAAGAGGGGGTGTGGTCGCTCAGAGTATCTGGAAGGGTGCCTGCTTCAGATATTTTATTGGGTGGGAGATATGAGAATCCAGTCTAGAGTGTATCCTGAGGTGTTATCTTTGTTAGCCCTGGTAGGGATGTTTATTAGTTGAGTAAAGTTGAATAGGTTGATACTAGGGGTATGGGAGTTAAGTTCATGTTTATTCAATTGATATTTACGTTGCCTAGGATAACAGTTTTGTTTTTAATGTTAGATGAGATCCAGGCTTGTATTTCTTCTAGTAGAGGGATATTGTTTCCAGGAGGTACATAGAGAGCTATGATACAGGGATTTTTGTAGTTCTTAATCTGTAGGAGAGCAATGGTAATTTCTGCATTTGTGAATTGTGGAATTGGATTTGTGTAGGTTACTATGTTGAATGAGTTATGAAAGATTAGCACTACTCCACCTCCTTTTTTGTTAGGTCTGTTGAATCTTATAGTTTGAAAGCCTGGGGGAGAATTTCATAGTCTTTAATGTATGGTTTTAACCTTTTCTTGGTGATGGCAATTATGTCAGGTTGGTTGTGGGCTATCCATGTGGGAAGATTGGAGATTTTATTGCAAATACTGTGAATATTTGTAATTACCATGTGAATGAATTTGTGTGAATTAGTTCCAAGTGGAGGTCATGACGTATTAGTTACAGTGGGGCCTGGGTTGGGATGAATGTCTCCTGATAAAAGCAAAGTAGTGAAGGTAAATAAGCTAAAGGCTCTTGCTTTTTGGGAGCTTTTGGTTTGTGTTGTTGAAAGGATTTGATAGTGTAGCATATTGTGGCTATGTGGATCCTATTTAGGAGAGGGTCAGTTTTTAGTTTGCACAGGAAGAGATGGTTTATTAGATAAAGATTGGGAGATATGTAAGGGTGTAGCTTCTGAGGTTTGCAGGATGTGAGATGGAGGTGGTGGAATAATGAGGTGAGAAAGAGATGGGTTTCAGGGTAGTGAGATGTACTAGTGGGCAGAGGAGTATGGAGAGAAGTGGTAGTATTAGATGCATTGTATGGTATGTATGGGAGTGGCAGTGAGGAGTACATTTGTCTATTTGTGACAGTAATAGGTGGAAATTGTGATTGCGATTGTATAGCAAGGAGTGTAGTGTTGGGAATGTGAGGTAGGTATGTGTTATGTTAGAGAGTTTAGAAAGTAGGGTTAAGTTGTAGAACAGGTTGGGAGTGGAAAATAGGGAAGGTGTTTAAAGAAATTGGAAGGAAAAAGTAAGGTGTGGGTTGGCTGGAGGTAAATAGGGGAGGAGATATTGACATTTAAGTGTAGGAGTAGTGGGGGTGGGTGAGATTTGGGGGTAGGGTTTAGGGAGCAGAGAAACCCCTAGCATTGTGAAAGTGAACTGAGTGGGATGGACCAGGTCATGGGAATCTGTAAAAACAATCACTGAAGTCATAAGTATAGTTACAGCTGAATCTGCAAATTTAGTCAGCTAGAGGCTATTGACATTGGCCTTGACTTCAGAGAAGTAAATGCCAAAAGAAGCAGTCCCAGGACCGATCCCTGAGGAACACTGCTTGTGACTGGCCTTTTTGTAGAGGCGGACCAAGCAATTCTATCTTCCTGGGACCTATCTGTGAGACAGCTGGCTATCCACCAGGTGGCATAAGTTTTTTGTACCTAACTTCTTAAGTTTGTTAACAATGCCTGAGTGGGGTACTGTCAAATGCCTTAGCCATGTCAAGGTAGGCAGTGTGAACCATTTGCCCTCATCCAATGCTTTGGTGACCTTCTCAAAGAAGTCCATCAGGTTAAGTAGGCATGACCTGCTCTTGATGAAACCAAATCGGGCTGGGTTCATGTCTGGAGGATTCCTATGCCATTATTGATCATTTCCATGACTTTGCATATGAAACTAGTGAGACTTATGGGTCTTTAGTTTCCAGTGGCTGTAGATGCCCCACCTTTGTGTAGAGGGATGACTGTTGCTGATGTTCTTCGTGTTTGACTGTTGCAGTCATCACATTTGGGTTATCTGCTTGCAGTAGCCCTCAGTCGGCCTGATTATCAAAGTCTTGGGTCCTGCGTTGGTTGCGGTCTCATCTTCCATGACGTCAGGTAGTCAGGGGTTATAAAGCATGCAGCTGATGCCATTAAATCAGTCTTTCTTGCCATGTGGTGCCTGAAGCAGAAGCAGTTCGCACGTGCCGGTCGGCTGACTCCTGAAATTTTTGTTTTAGAGTTTCAGATCCGAAGTCTTCAGCTAAGCTAAGTACCCC
The DNA here is from genome assembly GCF_019279795.1 of Protopterus annectens. Lineage (NCBI taxonomy): Eukaryota > Metazoa > Chordata > Ceratodontiformes > Protopteridae > Protopterus > Protopterus annectens. Next base: position 1,223,846,946 of record NC_056743.1, read on the forward strand.
ATTGGGGAACCCTTTTCTTGCTCTAAACCGATGTCAGTAAAAGTTAACAATTGTATTTCTTGTGGAAAGCAAATACCTCAAAGATTTTCATTCGTACTGCATTCCTTGCTTAGGCCCAGACCACGATGTACCTCAATGTCGTTTTTGTGCCTTATTCAAACCTCGTACTTTTCGTCGTCAGTTCATTTACGCATCTAAATATGTTGGTACTCTGTTCAATTATCCAGAAATGACTTCGGTAAGCCACTCTACTACCGACATTCTGAAAAAACGCGAAGATAAAGACAGAGACAGACTGCATAGGTCCAAAGCTGCCAACGACACTTCTAAGCTAGTCGCCAGTTCGCTGGTACTCAGGCACTTTCGCAGCCCCTGATACCCACTACTTCAGATTTGCAGGCCTCTACTGAGACCCATTCGGAGTCAGGTGTGCCGTGAGATGCTTCTTCGACTGTGGAACCTGCAGATGTCTCTACCTTTGATGGGTCCGGAGCCGCTGTGCAGGCACCGGCTTCTGAGGGTTTATTCAGGCCTACTGACTTGCATATTAAACAGATGCCATCCTCTTCAAGGCCTAAAACTCGATCCATGCCTAGAAAACTGATACCCAGACCGCATGGACAGGCCCCTATACCTAAAAAACAAATGATCAGCCATTCTTAAGACCTTATTACTCTAATCAGGGGAAGCCACCCTTTCCCCCTCTTAGAGACCTAGGACTGATTTTCCTTCTGATTCTTCTGATTAGGATTCTGAAATTTCTGTTTTCTCTGATGACCAGGATTTGCCCTTATCTACCCAAGAGGATTCTGATGCAGAGGACTCCCTTGCTTCTGCTTCCCCTCCAGAGGATTTATAGGGAGCATTTTCACTGGGAAATCCAGGATTACTCTGACTCCAAAAAGAGGCTTAGGGAATTCTTACTCTTGCCTCAACACAGGCCTTTAGCTATCCCTCCTGTACTGGACATTGTAGATGATGCCTTCTCGGAATCTAGCCTGGCCCCTGACTATTTACCTCCTGCTCCCAGAAAACCTGATAGGTATTACAGGGTACCTGACTTTCACAAGTTCCTACTGCGGATCCTGAGACTATTTCACAGGGACCCAAGGGCATTAAGGCTACTACTGCCAAAAATCCTACCCCCTCTGATAGAGATTCCAGGGCAATGGATAGATAAGGTAAGAAGGTATACACTTCTGTAACCTTGGCCATTAGGGCCTTAAACTACCAGTTTCATATGTTAAAGTATCAGTAGCATATTATTGGATGGCTTAAACAGAAAACAGAAAATGATGTTGATTCCTGACTCTGCTGAAAATAAAGATTTACAGGATTTAATGCATTCTGCTGAACAAGTTGGAAAACATACTTTGCAATGTGGTTTTGATTTATTAGCGACATCTTGCAGGGCTGCTGTCAAATGAGCAATCTTTGCTGGATCATGTTAAAGCTAAATTACTGGATGCTCCCTTAAACCAAGACTGCCTGTTTGGCAACAAAGCAGAAGTACTTAAAAAGATGGAGGACAAAGCTAAATCTATGCAAACTGTTAAAAGATTTCCTACAAGTACAGCCTCCCAGATTTAGTAGGCATTGGCCCTCTAAGAATTGGTCCTTTCCTGTCTCTTCCAGGCCTTCTCAGTCCAAACCCAGAACCAGCAGAACACCCAGGCTTCAGTCCCAAGGTACTCACAGGCTTAAGCAGTGGGGGGCTCCCCCTTCCAAAGCGGGGAGTAGTAAGACTCCTCCCAATGGTAAACTGTCTCAATGACTTCACTTTAAACCTTCCAAGCTTTGCTCAACTGACTGTTTCTTTAGGGGGAAAGATTGCCCTGCATGCAAAAAATTGGGAACTCATTACCCAGGACAAATGGGTTTTAAATGTAGTTTCCCAAGGATACAGATTCCACTTCCACTCCTTACCAACCCCAAACGGTTGGCCAGACCTACCCTCAAATCAGTGGGCAGAGGCTGAAAAGCAAGTTTTCTCTCTTTTAAGCATCAGGGCTATTCAACCTGTCACAGAAGAAGAATGGGGACAAGGTTTCTACTCTAGACTTTTTCTGGTACCCAGGAAAGAGAATTCCTGGTGTCTTGTCCTGGACCTGTCTATCCTAAACACATTTTTGGTAATCCCGAAATTCAAGATGCTAACTCTTCATCAGCTGCTTCCCATGCTAGGCAAGGATGCCTGGTTGGCAACTCTGGATTTAAAGGAAGCCTACCTGCACATCCAAATAGGGGAATCTTGCAGAAGATACCTACGCTTCAGAGCAGGCTACATGCACTGCCAGTTCTCTGCACTTCCCTTTGGCTTATCTACTGCGCCCAGGGTATTCACAAAATGCCTAGCTCCAGTCATTGCATTTTGCAGGCAAAGAAATATTCAAATATACCCATACCTGGACGATTGTCTAATTCAGGCAGAAAGCCAGGGCATACTATTAAATCATCTGGCATTTGTAAAGAAATTGCTAACGTCTCTGGGGTACACCATAAACGAAAAGAAATCGCATCTTGTACCCTGCCAACAAATTGTATTCCTGAGAGCAAGCTGGAATACAACTTCCCAGATGCCCTACCTCACGCCAGAGAAACAAATTCAATTGACAGTCTACTTCAAACTACTGGCCACAAAGACCCAGCTATCTGCAAGGAAAATACTGCAAGCTCTGGGTTTCATGGCCTCTTGCATTGTACTAATTCCATATACAAGACTGCATATGAGGAAACTACAATGGTATCTAAAAAGCCTATGGTGTCAACATTCTCAGGATCTAGAATCAATGATTCCTATCATAACTTGTCTACAGATAAAGTTCCTTTGGTGGGCAGAGGCTGCCAACAAAACAAGGGACTGCCATTCACTCCACCCCCTGCCACCCAAACCCTAACAACAGATGCTTCAGACTATGCATGGGGGGCTCACTTTGCAGGGCAGTGCATTCAAGGCAAATGGAACCCAAATCAAATGCACTTGCATATCAATCAAAAATAAATGTTAGCTGTGCAGAATGCTTGGACAGCCTTCTAGGACCACATTCTTCGGCATGGCTAGGATGTAGACTGGTTGGTAGCATCTTTTCTCAGCTCTGCACTCAAAAGATATTTCTGACAGGAATTTTTAAAAACTAGATATTGTAGACAAACCTATTTTGTTGAATTACTTCTACTAATATCACTAGAAGTCTACAGTGCAAAAAATTTGGCTTTAAACATTATTTTTCCTGTCAAAAACAAGAAGGAAGGTATCTGAATCTACTGAAAATGAGCTTTTCTAAGCATACCACACAGGACCAGATGATGAAAAAGGAGATACAGTCTTTATTAAAAGCTATACAAGATTTGTCAGTGAAATTTGACAAAATGAATACCAAACTGGACACTTTTGAGGAGAGATCTACAAAACAAATACAGCAACTACAAGAAATAATGACGCAACAGAAGTCTCAAATAGCTGACATAGATAGATCCTTAAATGATAGTGAGGGCAGACTCTCAGAACAAGATCTTCAGCTACATTTTTTTATCACAACAAAATGCTTCATTACAAAATAAAATAGAGGATCTAGAGAACAGGTCCAGACTAAATAACCTTCGCATCTATGGGCTACCAGAGAAAACAGAGGGAGATAACATGGTGACTTTCCTTACTACCTGGTTACCAGAAGTTTTAAAATTGCCTGAAGCTCTTTCTTATGGAATTGAAAGAGCTGCTTCATCAACCATCAAATCAAAAAATCACCCAAGATCAATAATAGTAAAGTTTTTTTCATCACAGGACAAGGAACTTATTTTAAAAACAGCATGGTCAACTTCTCCAGTTAAATACAAAGACAACATAATCAGATTTGATAATGATTATTCTGCTGGAGTTATAACTGCAAGAAAAGAATGTCTCCCTCTGATAAAGGAATTGAAAAAAAGACAACTTAAAGTCCACTTGCTGTTCCTGCAAGAATAAAAATATTTTTACTGAAGGTCCTAAAACTTTTGACACTCTGCAAGCAACAGTTTCTTATCTTTCAGCTAATAAAACCTTGGATAATGTGGAAGAAATGGATTTCTCCCAATTTGGGGTTAAGCGTCACTTAGAAAAAAATGAATGGAGCACTGCTGACAAGAAGAAGAAACGATAAAAGACATATGAAAAACACAAACATTATTGTCTTCTATTTGCTCTGTAAGGCAAAAAAGTTCTTTGAAAGCATTCATGCTTTACACATGTGTCAGTCTTTGAAACAATATAAATACAAGATAAGCAGGACATTTTATAACTAAAGCAAACAACCCTAAAGAAAGCAAGGTAACATATATTTCTCTATTACAGTGTAAATTCTTAGTCATGATTTTTCTAACTCTTAAATGATGTTTAGATAGTTCATTTATAAATTACCTGCCTTTTACTGCTAGTATAGAATATGATGTATTTACACTGACATATTAATGTGGTGTGTTTAAATGAGCATGATTCCTTTTTATATTATTTACACTAAGCTGCATGAAATATCTAAACTGATGTATTTAATACACATAATATATAAAAACTGATAGTAATAACTGTCAAAAAGTGCCTTAAAGTAATCATCTATTCTTTGATGCTAAAAGTGCATTTTTGACTAACAAACAACTGTTTGGCTTGTATATCTGCCCTTAATGTTAAGAAAACTAATAGAAGTTTAATGAGCTGGTGTTCAGTTTAAAAAAAGCCCTAAAAACTTCACTTACTTTGTTTTTGTCTTCCCGCCATGGTCACGAGCTGTAAACTCTTATTTTACCACCACTGAATGAAGGTTCTTCAGTTAGAATCCATTACAGTGTGTTAAACCTTCTAACAGCACAAAATGAAAGTAAACAGTCATGAGTGATGTCAGCACTAAAACAAGACAGTATGGGTGTGGTGTCAGCTCCTAAGCTACTTAAAGTAACCAGCACACTATTTATGAGATGGCAAAGTGCTTTTACAGTTTTAACAAATATTAAAAGTACACTGAAGTACCTAATGAATTTAGAAGGTATCAACACATACATGACATTTTATTATATTGTAATATTTGTTATTCATTTTGAATTGTACAAATAAACAGCACACAAAGCTTAAAAAGAAGTATATCACTTGGAAGAAACTGTATGAATAGTTAACACATACAGACTTTACTATAATCTTTTCTGATAAGATCACCCACGTAAATTACTATAACTTAATTTTATAAAAAATTAATATATTTAAGTCCTTGACTGGAACTATATAACATATTTGTAAACACACTGCAGCTAGTGTACTCAACCTTAAGGATAGTAAGTCAATTAAGGTTCATGAATGTAGCTATGTGTTATTAGGCATTTTAAGGGTAAAAAAGAGTTGCTGTTTAATTATCAAGATACTCTGTAAATATTAAATTGTTCAAGTAGCACAATCATTAAGCAGTAATGAGCAAGAAAAAATCTCAGTCTTGCTTATGATATTGTTTTATATATATATATATATATAAATAAATATATATATATATATATATATATATATATATATATATATATAGGAAAGAACTGCTGAATTATAAGTATGCTTTTATTAAAGGCAAGTTATATTAATATTGAACATCATCACTGAAAATGAATGGTTGTGTAGAGACACCGTAACTCCCATTATATAACCAAGGCTAAAGATATTGTCTTGTATGTCTAAATTTATCAGCCTTGAACCTTAGATTGCAAATAGACATGCAACATACTTTTACTTATAATACTGAATATATATTATATAACATCACAAATTCTAAAGCCATTGTCAGCTAAATCTCATACCAATCAGCATTAAAATATGATTTGAATAGCATAGGCATTTACTAACATATTGCTGTTGGTACCTGATATGCATATAAGTCACAGGTCTAATTTATGTCTATGAAAGTAAATACCAAGCTGTGTGAATTTGTTAATTATGAAACAAGAGCGTGCTATCTATTGTTTTTAATATCCTATAGGTATGTACTTGTTAGAGACACACACATGCTGCAAAGCTGCTAGTTATTGCATATTCATTAGTATATTTCTGACTGCAGTGTTGTAAATATATGGTGTGGACCACTTGAGTTGAGAATGTCTCTGTATTGGGCATGTTCTCTGTTTGAACGTTGTATATTATCTATAATATGATATGGAGTACCCTCACTAAATTCAAAGAAGCCACAATAGAAACAAATATTTATTAAAAATGGAGAATAGAAGGATGAAGAGAAAAATGAAGGAAAATGGTTGATGGTCATATAAGGTTGTCTTTTCCTGTGTATGTAGAAGAGTTGACAGTAATAAGTACCAAACAATTGTGTTATAGCATATTTAATGCCTACTTTGCTTCTCATATTTCCAACCTTACAGTTATAACGCTGCAGATAAATCCTGTAATATCATAAAGAGTATGAGTTGCTATTTGACATATGACATATGTGGTACACTAGCGATGAAATATGCCAGTGGCAATACAAATGTAACGGTATATTCATCGTTACGGATACTTTCTGATTAGTCTACTTGTGGCATGGTTAACTGATGCATATAATGCTTAACATTTTTTTTTTATGTATGTGTACATATATGTGTGTATGTATGTATGTGTGTATATATATATATATATATATATATATATATATATGTGTGTGTATGTATATGTATGTATATGTATATATATATATATATATATATATATATATATATATATATATATATAGGTAGACCATTACAATAAATTTGATACCTATGAATGCCACTCACACCATAAGGGAGATAGACAGCAAGCATATTATTTTTAAGATGCATAACCGTTATTGCTACACAAAAGATATATTAAAATAAAAGATTTTCCTTTACAATTTAAACAAAACCAAATAGTTAAGTATTAAATCTATGTATAGTTGTGTTGCCTTAGTGTTTTATAAACTATTAAAAATAGATAAAGACTGTATTTAAGTAATCTGTAAAGACAGATACATGTATACCTAAAAGATATACAAGATACTTTTCATTATAAAACTACCATCTGGCGGGGCCAGGGGAGGATGCTGAAATGCAGACTTAGAGAGATCGCTTGAATGATTAGATCATTCAAGGATGAGATGTTTTTTCTCATGGAGGGGTTTGGTGGTTGTTTATCTTATATTGTTCTCAGTTATGATCTTGTAATTTACTTTTATTGGGTGTCTATAATCTATTTTAATACTGTTGGAAGAAGAAAGAACAAGTCATTCTCTTCATGTACACACATCTACACATTGTTACGAGTATATGAATATGGATAAAAGCAAAGCTAATATAAATCCAATTGCAAAATGTATATCTCTTAATGTAAATGGTTTAAATAATAGCTGCAAAAGGGGAAGTCTTTATAGATATTAAAAGCTATGTGAAGCGCAACTAGTATTTTTACAGGAAACACACCTTACACAGGAAGACATAAATAAAATAAACAATAAAAATTATACAATACTAGTAAGTTCCACCTATAATCCGAAGCGAAGGGGAGTAGTAATTTTGTGGAAAAACACTACTTTAATGCCTAAAATCATAAATACGTTCCATGACAACTCAGGAATGTTTTGTCTAGTGACAATATCTATCAATGAAATGATATATACATTAGTGTATATTTATTGGATACCAGCACTAGGTGTTAGAGTGGCCAAACAACACTTAGAAGACATTGTACAATATACCAAAGGCAATTTAATCATAGCTGGAGATTTCAATTGCATTATAAAAGAAACTGACACAAATACTAAAACTACACGTAAGAGAGCACCTTTAACAAAGTTATCTGAGTTTGTTGAAACTTTTAATATAGTTGACATAAATGAGTATGCTATCCCAGATTCACTATTCTTTACACATTTTTCCCATAGACATAATACATACTCTAGAATAGATAGAGTGTACATAACAAAGGATTTAACCTCTAAATTAAATAAAGTCAAGACAATTTCATGTCCATTTTCGGACCATAATACCATAACGTTTGAGATAGACTTATGTTTCAAGAGAAAGATATCAGTAACAAGAATACCATCTTCCATAACAAATCTCAAAGATTTTAAGGAATTTTATATTAGAGACACAAACATTCCTAGATATCAATCTTACAAAAGATGTATCTGAAATATATATATGGGATGCATTGAAAGCATACCTATATGGAAGAGCGGTGGGATGGTATAAAAATAAACAAAAACAGTGGAATAAGGAATTAATGGAATTACAGTCAAAAGTAGATAATTTAAAGCTTGATATTCAAAATGGAAACACCAACTTAATAAAAGAACTAGAAGATACTAATAAAAAATACTCAGAGACGCTACACCACAAAACAATGATCAACTTAGAAAAAATTAAACTATGTTACTATTCAATGAACCCTAAAAACCAACAAAGAATAGCAAATAGGACTGAAAAGATTATTAAAACAAATCAAATCAAGGAAATACATAATATTAAAACAAATCAAATCAAGGAAATACATAATATAGAAACCAAAAAGAAAGTATCTGATTTAGAAGGAATACTAGAAGCTTTTAGGCTATTTTTTCATAAACTTAATAATCAAAATGAGAAAACAGAAACACATTCAGCATTGAAAGCTTTTCTCAAAAACAATGTTAAAGTTAGGTTATTAGAGGAGCAGGTACAACTAATAGATAAACAAATAACAATGACAGAACTTAAAGCTGAAGTAAATAAGCTAAAATTAAACAAAGCTCCAGGTATAGATAATATCACCCCAGAAATGTTTAAATTACTATCAAATGAGGCTTTGCTGTTGTTATTGAATGTCTTTACATCAGTTAAAAATGGTAAAGACATTCCTCCTTCTTGGAAGTACACATTAATATCACCAATTCTGAAACAAAATAAAGATCCCAGTGAGTATTCATCATACAGACCCATTTCACTTCTTAATATAGATTATAATATTTTTATGGCAATACATGCTGCTCGAATAAAACAATTACTACCACTTTTGATAGAGGAGGATCAAACATGTTTTATAAAAGTTAGGAACACTTATGACAACATTAAAAGAATTCTTTCCTTAATTGATTATATAAATGTCACAAAAAACAAAATGAATGTTATTAGCTTAGACATAAATAGCGCATTTGATTCAGTGAACTGGGATTATCTGCGGTTAGTTTTAGAAGAATGTGGCTTCTCAAACAACTTCACTTTGTTAATAAAATCATTATATGAAAAATCATTGGCTTATATAAAACTAGGATCTTGACTGTCTAAATCTATTAAAATAACTAAGGGCACAAAACAAGGCTGCCCTCTTTCTCCGTTATTGTTTGCACTAGTCATTGAACCCTTAGCAAATAATATACGTATGGATAAAAATATTGAAGGAATACAACTAGACAACAGCCTAAAGCTTAAAATTCAACTTTTTGCTGATATTTTAATTACCTTAAAAAATAATAATAGCAGTTTAAAAGCATTATGGGACTCAATTCAAAACTTTCAAAACTTTTCAAGTCTTAAATTTAACGAGAACAAAACAAATGTATTGCTTATAAATACTAATAAAAAAGATCTAAATAAAAAATACCATAAATATATCTCTACCGATAATATAATTAAATACTTGGGAATTATAATAACTAACAACCTAGATACTACAATTGAAACAAATTATAAAGAGACCTTAAATAATATTAAAAATCTAATACAAAGATGGAATAAATTCTTCTTTTCAATGGAAGAAAGGCTTTATATAATTAATTTGATCATATTTCCAAAAATTCTTTGTCATACAAGCTTGTTCTTTGCCACCAGCTAAATCGCACCTAAAACAATTAAATGATTTAATGGTAAGATTCCTATGGTATCCAAAAAAAAACAAGGATAGCTATGAAGTATCATCTAGATGATTGGGATATAGGTGGCATAGGTTTACCAGACATAGAAATATATTTGCATTCATCCATTATTAAAACAATATCATTATGACTAAATACAAAATATACATCAAAATGGAAGCTAGTTCATGAGAGAATCTGGTTAAAATCAGGATTTGTAGTAGCAAATAAGTATACAGATTTCATACCAAACAATTTTCTATGGCTGATGAATATATGATGATACATAAGAATAAAAATATAAGTTCCAAATACATTGCTTATACATTAAAAATTTTCCAAAATCTTATTAATAGCATTCCTGATATTAAAGCATGGTCATTTCTTTTATATCCAGTAGCGTACACACAAGGTAATATAATAACATTTAATATGGAAGTAGTCAACATGCGTAAAGAAAAGGGATTAATATATTGGCATCAATTGCTAAACTCTGGAAAACCTCTGACAATAGACCATATTAAACAGAAATTAAATATGGAAGATAGTTCGTGGTTACATGTACAAGAATTAAGACAGTATATATTAAGCAAACAAGAAACAATGCAACCATCAATAAGACAAAATGTTCCTAACCTTATAGAACATATAATATTACTAACAAATCAACCCATTACTGGAAAGGGATACTTATCTTTTTATAAAACAAACAAAAAAATAAAAATGCATAATAATGACAAAATATGGAATTATTATAGATCAGTTAATGGACATGTGCCAAATGACAGAGATAAAAAAACTAATTCTTCTCTCTCCAAAGCAGACATCACTTTCATTACATTGGAGACTTTTTACATGGCAATTCATACACATGCTGGAGATGTGATTTATCAATAAAAGCAGACTGGCAACATATGTTCTACGAATGCCATTTGATTAAACCATATTGGGATAAAATAAATTATTTTCTGCAAATGGTATTCAATGATAAATTCCAGATTTCCAAATCTATTATTTTGTTTAATGTACCTGTACCAGACTGTGTGCCAAGAACAAAATATGTAATCTTATGGACTCTCCTAGCTGTTGAAAGGAAGAACATTGCATCAAACTGGAAATCCAAAGCTTCTCCAACTTTTAAGCAATTCATGAATATGGTGTCAGCAGTATCGCAACTGGAAATGAACACTATTAAAGGAAGAACTGAAAGAACTACATCATTGTACGTAGCATCATTGTACGTAGCATGGCAAAAAGTAACTGAAATACTGGAGAATAATGACTGCAGCAGATTATAATCGGGAAACAATTGTATAGAAAGTCAATTATATGTCAACAATAGACACCCTTGTAAATACTTTATTTTGGTTTTAATGTTTGATATCTGTTTAGAGGTTTTAGCCTACCTTTTTAAATAATTTGTAAATACTTCATTGTCATAAATAACCTGCATTCATGTTTTCTTGTTTTTGGAAATGAATAAAAATATTTAAAAAAAAAAAAAGGACCACATTCTTCCAGGACAATTATTTGTAAAGATGGACAACACCACTGTTATGTGGTACATAAACAAGCAGGGGGGAACCCACTCATACCCTCTTTACAGACTAGCCATGGCTCTGTGGAACACAGCCTTGAGCTACCAAGTGAACCTACAGGCTCAGTTCCTGCCAGGAAAGCTAAATACACTGGCAGACGACCTAAGCAGAAATCTCATGGACCCACACGAGTGGAAACTGGAACCAAAGATATTCAGCATGTTGAGAAACAAATGGGGGAGCTCAGAGATAGATCCGTTTGCCTCCCCCCAGATCTACCAACTGGACAAATTCTGCCCAAGTACTCCCCACAACCAAGCTTGGAAAGTGGATGCCCTGTCCTTCACCTGGAAAAACCTGTCAGTTTATGCCTTTCCCCCTCTGCCTCTCCTCTCCAAGGTACCACTAAAGATCAAACAGGACAAACCAAGGACAATACTGATTGCACCAGACTGGCCATGCCAACACTGGTACCCCCTCTTACGCAGTGTCAGTGCTGGCACCATGGCACCTCCCTCAGACCCCTGCCCTGCTGTCCCAGCAGGAGGGTCAGATTCTGCACCCACAACTTCAAACCCTGAACCTGGCAGCCTGGCTAATTACCTGATCTCTCCTTTACCATCCCTCAGTAAGCAAGTGATGGATGTCATTGTGGAGGCAAGGAGCCCTAGTACTAGAAAATCCTATGCTGAAAAATGGAAAAGATTCTGTTCCTGGAGCCAAACTTAGGGGATGGGCACAGCAGTGCCCAATTTACCCCATATTCTTCAATACTTAAATGAGATGCTTCACAAGGGCCTTTTCTTTTCCTCCATCAAAATTCATGCCTCAGCCATTTCAGCTCATTACAATACAGAACCACCCCCTCTTCCCTCATCCACTGCTGAAACAATTCCTCAGAGAGGCCAAAAACTTAAGATCACCCAGGAGAGACCCTACTCCAGCCTGGGACCTTAACTTTGTATTGGAAAAGCTCACTCTACCTCCCTTTAGCCAGCTGCAAATGCAGAGTTGAAGTTCCATCTTGGAAAACAGCCTTCCTTCTAGCCATCACTTCAGCAAGAAGGGTGTCTGAATTACAGGCCTTCATGACAGTGGAGCCTTTCATCATCTTTCATGCTGACAGGGTGTCCCTTAGGACCAATCCCTCCTTCATGCCCAAGGTGGTATCCAGTGTGGCCCTTAATTAGTTCATTCATTTGCCAAGGGGAACAAATACTGCACTCCTTGGACGTGCACAGACAGCTTATATTTTAATTGGACAGGACTAAGACTCAGGAAATCTGAACAGCTGCTGGTTGCATTTGCTGCAGGGGCAGAGGGGAAGGCAATTTCAAAGCAAACCATTTCTAAGTGGATAGGCCATTGCATTCATTTCTGCTATAAACATCATGTAAAACCTACCCCACAGGAGATAAGACCACATTCAACCAGGGCTGCATCTACCTCTACAGCCTTTCTCAGAGGTGTCCCTACCAGGGACATCCTAGAAGCTGCTACCTGGAGTTCTCTATATACCTTCCCCAAGCATTACCACTTGCCAATTTTTTCTAACTCCAGAGCTGGATTTGCCACTGCAGTCTTGCAGGGCCTTATAGCTGGTCCTAATGCTATCTAATTACCTCCTCCCATCCTTAGCTTTGGGAATCTACCCAAATGTGATAACTGCAACAGTGAAACATGAAGAACATAGTACAGTTGCGCACACTTACCATAAATGTAGATGTTAGAGTGTATTCACTGTTGCAGTCCTGGTTACCCTCCCTCCAGCCCCCTGACTTTTATTGACTGTACCTCTATTCTTGTTTACTATGCTTAAAGCTTTTTGGTGTATTTGCTTTTTTGTTGGAGGTGTTACCTTGTATATAATTACTTACCATTATGGGTGCACCTGACATCTGGGACAAGAAAAACTGATGTAATGGCATCGGCTGCATGCTTTATCCCCCTGACTACCTGACGTCATGGAAGATGAGACAGCAACTGATGCAGGACCCAATACTTTGATAATCAGGCCGACTTGGGGCTACTGCAAGCCGATAACCCAAATATGATGACTGCAACAGTGAATACACTTGAACATCTACATTTATGGTAAGTGTACACAACTGTACTTTCTGCATTCATGAGGCATGATGCCGGTTTGGAGGCTACAGTTGAATAGCAATTCCAGAAGGCCTACTAGGTCATGTTTCATGCTATTTAGAGTTCCTGGGTTATTGTCTGGGCCTTTGATGCATTGTTCTTGGGCTTAGGGAGGGCATTAAGGACCTGTTCCTTAGTGATAACAGGGGGAGTTATATTTGATGGTTGTTTCGTCAGGAAAGGTTGAGGGGGATGGAGTGGTAATGCTGGCGTTGAATTTGTCGGCCAGTAGGTTTTGCTATATCTTCTGGCTCAGTATAGGTGGCTTCATTTACAGTGAGCTCTACACACAGTTGTGTATTGCCTTTGAGGTTGTGAACATAGCTTGAGAATGCCTTCTGGTTGTCCTTGGCCTGGGAGGTCAAATTTACCTCAAATTTGGCTTTGGTAGACTTTATTTATTCACTGAGTTGTTTAGTTTGAGATTACTTTTATCCTGCTGGGTGCTGCACCTCTTCTTCCTTCTATTATACAGCCTATTGATGATATGATTCCACCAGGGTGGCTTGCTTTTTGAATTAATTCTGTACTTCTTACTGGTGGGTACAGCTGTCTCTATGCAGCTATTAACATGCTTATATAGGGTTTCTATGAACAGTTCTGCGTAGGCAGTAGTGTTCTCAGGGTTTATAGGAGCTTACAATTTTGCCAAGTTATCACTTAATAGTAGGAAGTTAGCCTTAGAGTAGTTCCTGAATATTCCAGGGTTAGCTGAGGTTCCAGGTTTTATTGTTACTTCAAAGAAGGCCATTCTGTGGTGTGACCTTACCAAAGAAGACATTACACTAGGGGTGTGCAGCACTCTCCCATATTAGTGAGGACCAGATCCATTATGTTTACACCTCTTGTTGGTGTATTGGCAAGCTGATCCAGGGAGTTTCTGTTTACAAAATCCAGGAATCTCTGTGCCTGTAAATTTGGTGTTGTATGTGATTTCCAGTTTACAGAGGGGTAATTGAAGTTGCCCATGAGTATGGTATTGGTTTAGATGGTGAGTGTTTCTATTGAGTTTAAATACATGGTATGGGTTTCCTGGGTCATAGAGGGGGACCTGTAACTTGCAAGGAAGTGGTATTGGATTTTGCCTATGGTGATTTGAAAATGGTAAAGCTCAAGTGCATTGTCCTATGTAACCAGCTTTGAGGTATCTTTTTAGGCTTGCTAGTTGTTGCTGAAGCACCTACTAAGGGGAGAAAATGCTGAGAGAAGAAAAGTAGCCACTTTTGTGATTTTAAGCATTTTCTTCTGATTTTTTTGTTAGGTTTTACTGCTTTGCCGCCTACTTTTTGACATTTTCCGGCTTGCTCAAGTTTATATCTGTAACAGTAACAGTACTTGGAATACATCTAGAGTCTATTTACTGCATTTCCTGTGTTGCACTTAATTTAAAATCGTTTTTTTTTTTCTCTAAAAACTGTATTTTACCTCATTTTGGCCTTGCACTCAAGTGTGGGGTCATTTATTGCACTGTTGTGATTATTTTGCTGCTTGTGCATCTCTGCTACCTTTAAACTACAGCAAAAAGAAAAAAAAATCTTGCTCTTTTCCCATTTTCTGAAAGTTAAGAAAGTTCAGTTACAGATTTGCTGTTCTGAACTGTTTGGAAGTTTCTAGAAGGCCAGTGCTTGCTTGGGCTAAAGGGAAGTCTCTGTGTTCACCAGTCGTGTTGTTTATGCTGCTCTTTGTTCCCATTGTCCTGGTTTTTACGTTGGGAAAACTCAACGTAAGTTGAGACAGCCTATTTATGAACACCTTTATGAGATTCGCAGGAGAGAAGAAAAAAATGCCCTATGCAGACACATCAAAATTTTCCTGACCATGTGTTTAAATTTGTGGTGTTACAACAGGTTAGGAAGGGTGAGCGAGGGGAACCTTGGAAACTATGGTTGGAAGATAGGGAGACCTGGTGGCAGGTCTTTCTTAATGCCCATACTCAGTAAATTAAAACTTAGGGTATTGGACAGATATATATATATATATATATATATATATATATATATATATATATATATATATATATATATATATATATATATATATATATATATATATATATATATATATATTTTAAAAAAAAAATATGTGAGTAACATATTTAAGATGTACATACACTTATTTTTTATTTTTTTAAGATATGTAGGTCGAATTATATTTGTATCTGATGTGTATTTACATTCATTTTATTGAATTGTATTGTATTGATGTCAATTAGTATTTATTGGGGGTGGGGGTGATGGTATATAAGCTGAACTGCTGTATCTTTTTTATTGTCTGAAGAAGTTTGGTCTATGTGCCTGACGAAAGCACTTACTTATACTGAGTGTTGAATTTACTTCAGTAAATTTGTTGCTGCTCAACGAGTGGTTTCTTTTTTTACTAATGCAGCTCTTAGTTGTTGCATGGGAAATGGAGACAGTAACTCTGGACTGGCAAACTGTGATAGTGGTTTCGTCTTTAACACAGATGACCGGAGGATGTATTAGGACTATAGAAGGATCATAATCCTCAGCCTTCTTGGAGAAGCCTATGTCAAAATGCTGACTAGAAGTTCTTGACCAATAGCTGAACATTGGATTTATGAGGAACAATACTGATTAAGTTCTGGCAGTGGAACCTGTTCTTACAGCTGTGCATAGTTTTATAAGGACTTATGGGAGTTCGGCAATCTAGTCTACACTTATTTTGTTGATTTGAGGTAGGCTTATGATGTTGTCTGGTCTCTGTGTGCATACGATGAGAGTGGTGGGGCCCACATTCTTGGTATTAAACCAAATTTGTATGAAGCTGGTATCTGGCTCTTCCAGGAGTGTATCTACTCAACATTCTTCTTTTTATTACTTAAGACAAACCAAACATACTTTATCTGAAAAGAAAACAAACATCACATATATTTTCTTTGCTTCAATCCTCAGCCCAACATTACAAAAAATTGCTGAATTCCTGCCTGCTGTTAAATCTCACTCCCCTTCCTTAACATTATTATGCATGCATTGTTCACACAACTTCCATTTACTTCTGTGTAATCTGCTCCTTCCCTTTTATAAAGATCCGTCATCCAGTTCTTTTATCTCTTTTGTAATATGCACTACCTCAAGTACAGTTGGTGTAGACTTTGATTTCCATTTTTTAGTAATTGTTTTTTGGCAGCCAACGAAATTAAACTTAAGACCTTACTATGCCTAAGCAATTCAGATCCTGTAGCTCAACTGAAAATCATTTCCTTATAGCCATTTGCTCACCCAATATTTCTGATAGAGTACTCTGCATGGAATTTTTAAAATTTGCCAACTCATTACACTCCCAAAACATACGTTTCCAGTTACCTTTCTCCATTCTTGACATTCCTCTTCATGATTTTCAGGGATAGAGAATTGAAATGCAGCCTAAGTTCAGAGGGCATCTATTTTGGGGATGTAGAGCTGGAATCTCTGTGGCTTGCAGAAGTTCTTTTGGTCTCATTTGACAGTGACTTCTGTTATGCTTTTGAGTGCTTTTTGCTAATGAATGTGATGCCATTTTGCTTAGAATTGCCATGTTTGGATCTGAGACCTCTGTGTTCTGTATGAAGAGAGCAGCTTGCTTTCCTATGAAGGAGAGTGATGAAAAGCCTAGTTTAATGGAGAAGTTAAAGTAACGTGGGATCCTGCTTATGAGTAATGGCAAGGGGGAAGCTTGACGTTGAGAACAACCAACTGAGGTGGTTTTGGAATCTTATAAGTTTGTCCTGTGGATGTCCCCCATTGAAGTTGTTCCTGGGGTGTCCAGTTGGTAGGATGTTCGAAGCTGATCAGGACATGATGGTGGGATATCTCACTGGCCTGAAAACACTTGTGGATCCCCTAGATAGTTTAGAATCTCTGGCTGGAGAAGGGAAGTCTGTATTCTTAGTTTTCCACCATGATACTCACAAAGGGGAATCTGTAGGCATGTAGGAAATTGCAGAGTTTTGCAGTTACAGGAGGGCCAGTGAGAAACTGTTTTTATTGTGTACAAAGTGCATATGTAGTAGATAAATATTTCAGTTTCTTTTTGAAACTTGTAAACGTGGTACCAGGCTCAATTATGAACTTCTGAAGTTGAGTTCCACATATGAGAATTTGTGATTAAAAGGCTTAGACCTTTATTATTGTTCTTGTAAATACAGAGTGCATGTAGACCATGCTGTCTTATTTCTCACACACTCTGTTTTTGCAAAATACCAGACATATTCTAGCCCTTTTATTTTCATAAGCTATGATTGCAAGTAGGATGTAAGATTTTATTCCAGTAAACTGAGTAGTTTATGGATATTGCCTTGGCTGTTTTAACCTATGAATAGTGACTATCTATTGCTGTTTTAACATTCTCTGTTTTATTGTTCTTGACAGGAATCACGAAGACTCACAACCTGTCCTTCCAAGAATGTGAGTCCTTGCAGGCTGTATTTGCAAAGGATGTCTGCCCAAATGTCTTGAAAGTGCAGGCCAAGTAAGAATGTGGTTTTCTTTTAATTATTTTTACAGCCTGTCTAAATTAAGGAATATTACAAGAATACCTGTAAATGTGGATTAACTGGGATAGCTTTAGTTTTTTTCTAGAATGATCCTGTTAACATAGCCATATTTTTGTGATTTTTACAGAGGTAGTAGACATGGGTGAGGGGGTACATATTAATGCCTGGATTTCAGCAAAGCTTTTGGTGCATTTTCACATCAAACCGTGTTTGAGATACAGGGTGGTGGTAAAGAAAATAGTCTTGGTAATTGCATAGTCCATTGGGGTATTTACTTTCAAAGACATTCAAAAGTGACACTGCTGGTGAAATAGAGGGTATTGTTTGCCTGTTTGCAGATGAAACCAAGATTTTAAGCAAGGTTGATATTGTGATAGGTACAAAACAAACAACAAAGCACTACAATCGTTGTAGAGGTAGTAACGGTCTTGGCAGCTTATGCTTAATGTAGAAGAGTACAGAGTTATGCAGTTAATGGAGGGCCAGTAACTCTTGACCATATAAACTGAAGGAATCTGAAAGCCATGGTATTTTGTGTTTCTTTTCTGTGTTGTCAATCTTTAACACATAATGTAGCAAAGATACACAAGGGAGTCAATAGATTATCATCTGATCTCTTCACTGTATTGGTAAAGAACTGCCTAAATTTGGAGGTCACGTGACATACCTCATGCATTAGCATTATATATACATTAAAGAATTACTAAGTATAAAAATGTAGTAATTAGTAGCAGCTGTTTTAATCATCCTTTACTGTCGTATGGAAAGTTGGAACACATTTTGAAGTCATGCCACCCATTGATTTCTCCATATCTTTTTCTTTTTTTTCATACTGTTGCATCTGCTTGAGTCATCTTAGTCTCTGACTTCTCAGGTAAAAACAGTCTGGAAACGTGTATCTTTCAATGTAATCTTGAAGAACTGGTACTTTTTCCATATGCAGCAACTCTGTCATCTCCAAAGATTATTCTTTTTTCTTTTGGCAGCATTTGAAAGAAACCATCAGTGTACTGGGATGATGTAAATCCTGTTTCTCATGAGTAGATGACCATAAATTCGTTTCAGCAGTATAAAACAAAGGTGTTGGTTATTTCTCGGAATGCTTATTGGATGAGTTTTGAATTTACATTGTTTCACTTGGAGGTAACACATAATAGACTTTTTGTCTTCTCTGAACTGACTGGTAGACTTTCTTCACCGTTTGTGTAGCCTCACGGTGAAGCAACCCTGAAGACATCCATAGTTTCCTCTTGAGTCTTTTATCATTTGGTACCTGGGGAAGGAGGCAGTCCAACAGGTGGTAACAGCTGCTCCATTAAAGCTATGTAATGGTCTTGCTTTGCACTAACAGATCACTTTCTCATAATGTCCATAGCAGTTTGTGTTTCTTTTTCCACTTCACCACTGGATTGTGAATATCTTAGATTGATAATTTGTTTAAACTCCCATTCCTTTGTAAAGTTATGAAGCTCTTGGCTCTCAAACATGAGGGGCATTATCCGAGATAAAGACATTAACAATCCCATATCTGAAGAATATCTGTTTAAATGTCATTTTGATATAATTAGATGAAGTACCTCCCATCTTAATCACTTCTGGATGCTTTGTATACTAATCCACACACATTAGATAATGTGAGGTCTTAAAACATACCTCTCAACCGTACCGATTTTCTCTGTTGATACTGGTTTTGAGGGCAAAATATTGGGGTGCTACGAATTCCCAAGTGGCCCCTTTAATTTCCAAATGCCCCTTTAATTTCCGAATTTCCTGTTTTTTTTTTTTTTTTACTCCTGATGTCATCACGTGCAGTGTCAGCTTCTGCAGACCGGTCTGTGTTCAGGCGGTGCACAGCACATCTTTCTTCCCCCGGCTCCTCCTCCTGGTAAAAAATTAAAATTTGTATGTGTGTGCAAGAGAACTGCAGGTGTGTTACTTTTACGACGGCTGCACGTGTACTGTTATATGAGAAACTTTTCATATGTGCTTAACTTTTACTTAACAGCTGCATTACTTTTGAGAAACGGCAGGAGGAACTGTGCTTAACTTTTACTTAACGGCTGATTTGTGAGGCATCATCACAGCTGCAGGCATTACTTTTGAGAAACAACTTGCTTTACATTTATTTAATGACTACGTGTGTGTGTGTGTGTGTGTGTGTGTGTGTGTGTGTGTGTGTGTGTGTGTGTGTGTGTGTAAACGGCAGGAGAAACTATGCTTAACTTTTACTTAACGGGTGATTTGTGAGGTGTCATCATGGCTGCAGGCATTACTTTTAAGAAACAACTTGCTTTATATTTACATAACGGCTGCAGTGTTTGTGTGTAAATGGCAGGAGAAACTGTGCTTAACTTTTACTTAACGGCTGATTTGTGAGGCATCATCACAGCTGTAGGCATTACTTTTGAGAAACAACTTGCTTTACATCTTAATGGCTGCAGAGTGTGTGTGTGTGTGTGTGTGTGTGTGTGTGTGTGTGTGTGTGTGTGTGTGTGTGTGTGTGTGTGTGTGTGTGTTAGGTAGAACTGCTGGTTAGAGTTACTCAGACTCGAACCATGTACCTTAGGTACAAGGAACAAGAGCCTAAATTCTCTTCCCATACCACCACCATTAATTTAAGTGATTCAAGGATTTAACCATAGTTCTCAACTGTTTAAGTTTTACAGAATGTCTGTAATGTTTGGCTCATACTTTTGTGGTTTTCTGGCAAATCAGTGAGAACTGAATTCAACAAATAATGATAGCCATTTAAGTTTAGTCTTCCTATCTTTCAGGAAACACAAAACATTTTATTCTAGTAACTTTTCTAAGATTATACAAAGAATGTTTAAAATGTGTCCCTGCTTTTGGGCCTTTGTTCCCCTCCCCAATAAATGTTGGCTTTTTCCAGATTTCTTGTGCTGCATAGTTCTTTAGGGGGAGAGAAGTTTAGTGCTGCTTATGCCAAGTCTGTTTGTGTTGTTAATAGCACAACAGGTAGAATACTTGCTTTTGATCCAGAAGGCTGTGGGTTCTACTCTCTCCTGCTTATGCCAAGTCTGTTTGTGTTAATAGCACAACAGGTAGAATATTTGCTTTTGGTGCAGAAGGATGTGGGTTCTACTCCCACAGTATGTAGATGGATTGCTGATGCTGTACTGTGTTGTACTTTTAAAGGGGGTAGATGCTGCAGTCCTCAGAATGTCCTCTTTGGTGGAGATACCTAGTAACTATGAACATGTTATCAGTTTGCCATCCATTCCCTATTGCAGTATTACTAGCATATCATTTTTTAATGTAGCTTACGAAATTTATTCCTCAAGGGCAACAGGCACTTGATTTGTAGATGAAACAATGAAATATAAAGTTGTTTGCTAGCAGCAACTTCTTCGTTGGTTACAGATCTTACAGATCTCTTTAATGTGGAATTATTTAGATGACTTTTACTTCTGCAGAGCTTGTGCATATTTACTGATACTGGTAGATTGTAGAAGTTTGGGTAGACTTTTATGATGGACAGTTTTGTCATTATTGGTTCGTGCATTTTGTTTCATTGCTTACTGGAAAAATGTTCGAAACTATAAATTTAAAACTCGCTCTAGCAAGTGTGCTGTGTTATACATGGAATGTAATTTAATACAATCAGGAAGGTGTATCTAAGGATATATGTATGTTTCATGTGCAAGGGGCCAATGATTTGAAAACAGACCAAAGGTAAACTTCATCTGCCACTGGTCAGATGCATTTTCTTTGAAGGTGGGTTTCAATGCTGTTTCAATGAATGTGAGTTTCAAGGGCTGAGAAGTTTTAATGCTAAGTCTATTTTCATTGTGAGACTATTGCTTTGTTTAGCAGATGTCTGTTAGTATTTGTGCTGTAAAATGTAAAATAAAAGTTTTAAATGAAATCCAAATAATCATTGTAGAAGTAAAGCAGTATGCACATTACAGTATTCATGGCAAATGGGGCGAAATAGCCAAGTAATGGGACATTGGAATGGCTGCAGAGGGGAGGACTGTATATGGGGGGCTCCATTCGACCATGATTTTGTGAGGGGGAAGGACAGCAAACTCAGACTGCCCCGGGCGGTACAAACTCAAGCTACACCATACCTCTCAACCTGGAAATATCAAAAATCTGGACAAAGCCCATGAAAAATAGGTACAAATCTGCACGCTGATTAACATAAAATCTGCATATATAATTACACAACCCCACCCACTCCAATGGGATTGTGGGATACCAAATTTCAAACACATACTGAAGAACAGAACCAAAATACAGCACCAGTCTCCCTGCGGCCATTCCAATGTCCCATTACCTGGCTATTTCGCCCCATTTACCATAAACACCAATGTGTGCATGCTGTTTCACTTCTATAGTGATTATTTGGATTTTATTTTTACATTTATAGCACAATGCACAAACACTAAGAGACAATATCTGTAAGACAAAGCAATACTGTCTCACAATGAAAATAGACTTGGCATTAATACCTCTCTGCCCTTGAAACTCACGTTCATTGACAGCATTGAAACCCACACCACATCCAAAGAAAATGCATCTGGCCAGTGGTGGGTAAAGATGACCTTTGGGCTGTTTTCAAATCATAGGCCCCTTGCACACAAAACAAGAAACATACATGCATTCTTTGCTACACCTTCCTGACTTTATTTAAATTATATTCCTTGTACAGTACAGCACACTTGCATTTTAAATTTATTGTTTAAACATTTTTCCAGTAGGCAATGAAACAAAATGCATGAGCCAGTAATGACAAAACTGCCCTATTCAGAACATTTCCATCATAAAAGTCTACTTACACACACAATTGCTTTTTACATTTGTTGTTTGAACATTTTTTCCAGTAGGCAATGAAGCAAAATGCATGCACCAATAATGACAAAACTGCCCTATTCAGAACATTTCCATAATAACAGTCTACTTCCACACACAATTGCATGTTAAATGTATTGTTTGAACATTTTTCCAGTAGACAATGAAGCAAAATGCATGCACCAGTAATGACAAAACTGCCCTATTCAGAACATTTCCATGATAAGTCTACTTCTGCACAGTATCTATATATATATATATATATATATATATATATATATATATATATATATATATAATCATAGTAGTGTAAGCCATAGGCATGTTGCCCAGCTTCTTGCACGTATTTTCAGTTGGGGGGGGGGCAAAAGGCCAAAAGACAGGGACACATTTTAAACATTGCTTATATAATTTTGGAAAGTTGGTTGCATAAAATGTTGTGTTACCAGTGTGCATTTCACTGCCAAGTAACATACCACTAAGCTAAATCAGCAGTTTCCTGAAGGACAGTAAGACAAACTTAAATGGCTATCATTTAGTGAATTCAGTTCTTTCTCGCCATAGCTGTCAACCTCTTAGCACAAAAATACAGAACAAAGCCAATAATGGGGGAATACAGCCTCAAAATAGGGACACATTTCAAATACTGATCTTATAAACTTAGAAAATTGCTAGAATAACATGTTTTGTTTTAACGCAAATCCTGAAAACCAGAGATTTAATAAGGAACAGAACAAAAATGTGAGGTATAAATTCGCAAGTGATGATGGCTAGGGACTTTAGGCTCTTTTTACCTGTATCTTAAGGTACTAGAAATCCAGTAATATAAAACAGAATATCTTGTATAAGCAGAATCTCTGAAAGCAGCAGAGTCTTTGTATAAAACTGATATACATAAAGCTTTTTTGCAGAACTGCTATGAATAAGTCAACTATGGTAAAATGCATGTCCTAATAATCCAAAATGTAAAATATTAACAGTGTTTTACACATACTTGATAAAAATCCTTTTGTATACAGAAAGGAAAAAGGTATGTAAATAAATAAAGCATGGCACTGTTTTCACACTGAAAACATTTTTAGATATGCACATTAATAGTCATAATTAGTGCTGGAAATGGTGAGAAATTTATCATACAGACAGAGGGCAGACAGTAGACCTGAATTACAACAACTAAACATATTTACAACTGCCTTGATGAGCAAAATGCTGCCTCACCTTTGCTAATATCGTGTAAAATAACAGGTATCACCTATAAACATAAAAATGCTGATTGCATAGGATGCTAAATAACAAGCATATTCTCCTAGTGGTTCAGCATTTATTACAGCTATCTGATGCACAATATATTGTGCCATTAATAAAAGTACACCAGCAATTAAGTTATAACACTGTTTAACAAATCCATCTGCAAACAAAAAGATGAGAAAAAATATGAAAAGCCACCTGAGTATGTAAGTGTAACAATATGTTATATGCAATTTACAACCATAATACATGTATTTATTATCCATCTAAATACCATGTAAGTAAATTCATTTGAAACATAAATAAAGTGAAATTAAGTTGCAAAAGTCAGAATCCTAATGATCATTATGTAAACAGAAATTAAAAATGTACACAGCCATAAAGGATTTCATCTGATAATGGCTATTTATTCCTTCTTCAAAGGTATTCAAAGCCCCCACTCACCATTGTCAATGGCTTTTGCAATAAAGTTTATTAGCTGTTAATGAAGCATGAGGAGTATTGTTTCAGTAACTCAGATTTAAAATCATGTCTCTTATGTGCCTGAATGGATTATAATGGAATTAATTACTGTATCACAAAACTGAATGCAAACCATTTGACACTATACAGTGACTTTTCTTTCACGATATTTACTCTAGACCCCTCCATAATGTTGTCCTCTAATTTCTCTGATGAATTGTAGTGTTAAGGAATTTTTTTAAGGTAAAAGTATAGGGCTAAAGTTGGCACATATTACTAACACCTTCCTGCACTGTCTTATCAATACATGGTAACCCTAACCTTGACCCTGTCACTGGCCTTAACCCTAACCTTACACATTACTTTAACAAAAACTTCTGTAACACTACCACCAAACAAGAGAGGCTCAGTTACACACACACACACACACACACACACACACACACACACACACACACACACACACACACACACACACACACAATTAAGTACATCCCCTTTAATTTAACCTTTACTATAATCCTAAAATACACACACACACACACA
Organism: Protopterus annectens; assembly: GCF_019279795.1. NCBI lineage: Eukaryota > Metazoa > Chordata > Ceratodontiformes > Protopteridae > Protopterus > Protopterus annectens. The sequence goes on from NC_056743.1 coordinate 1,223,872,040, forward strand.
CACACGATATTTATTCCCTCCCCAACCAGTACTCTAACCATAATCTACAAGTACTTGCATGCAAACATAGTCATCCATGCCCACACACACACACACACACACACACACACACACACACACACACACACACACAAAATCTTCAGCTGCATTCTATGGTACCTTCTGTCTGCTCGCTCTGCAGTTAAACAGCAACAGACACGTGGCTTTCAGCTCTGCAGTTGAAATCCTGTCCGGACGGCAGCTAGTGCAGCAGTATTCATTCATTTGGCTTAAACATAAATGTATTATATCATTTACGAGTCGGACTTGGCTTAAAAAGTAGACGAGCGGCTTAGATATCCTGTGTTCTGCCCGAATGGCAGTCCAGCATTCAAACAGACGCGCGGCATGCTGACGGAGCTGATGTCATCGCGCACATGATGACGTCCGCTCCAAAAGCGCGAAAAACAAAATAGATTGAAAAATTGGAAATAATGGGGTGCCACTCGGGAATCGTGGCACCTCATTATTGGGACCCCAAAACTCGGTAAAAAAAAACAAGTAATTCGGGACGGTTGGGAGGTCTGAGCTACACCACTGATCAGTAGGCCATGAAGAATGACTTTTGGAGGTCCTAGCAAACTGTACTATTCTTTTGCTAAGGTTAGAATATTGCCTACCATTAAATGCCATACTTTTACCACAAAACCCACATACTGCAAGTCACCAAAAACAAAATCCTACGGTTCATCCTGTCCCTTCCCAGTGAACGTCATTGCTACACATTTAAAAAAAAATGGTTACAATTTACTACAGGGTCTAGGGTTATATTTTGGTTGTCTGTTCTTCAGTTTGTATTTTGAAAGTTGGTATACCAAAATTCCACTGGAGAGGGTAGGGTTACATAATTATGTATGCAGATTGTATGTTAATCAGCATACAGATTTGTACCTATTTTTCATGGGCCTTTATCCAGATTTTTGATGATTCCAGGTTGAGAGGTATGTTTTAAAATGAAAAAAGTTGGTAATAGTTCCCTGCGGCTTTTTGGAATTTCATGTGAAATCCACTTTTTTCACATTACTTTTATGATGCATGTTACACAGTTGAAAGTTCTTTATCATATTTTGCTGATAAGATGTTTGACCAAAACATAACACTGCATGTTCTTTCTTTACCCTTCACAGGTTTAAGGTATGCCTTGTACATTCACCCTAGTATTTTCTCTCAGAGCTGATTAAGCACAATTACTTGGACACTTCCGCGGTGGTGCAGCGGTAGCGTTGTTGCCTCACAGCAAGAGGTTCTCCCGTTCAATTCTCGGCTGGAGTGCGGGGAGTGCCTTCTGTGTGGAGACTGCATGTCCTCCCCGCAGTTGGGCAGGCTTTCAAAAGACATGCATAAATGGGCGTGCCTTCGTTAAAGGTTGAACATTGAGTGGCACCTTGGCTTTCGTGAAAGTCTACTGCCAATCATTAGCGGACCGGAGTTCCGCTGTGTCGACCCCTAACCGGGAAAAGCCGAAAGACAACAACTTTGTTTGATTTGGACAGCAGACCTTGCACCTAGTTAATCTATATTTGTACTGTCAAAACCTATATATTTCTCAGTACTTGGTCCTAACTAGGGCTTCTTGCTATTCTGATGTTACAAATTTTGTCAGCAGCTGATTTTTCTATTAGTCTCTGTTCACCTTATGACCTCTTGCAGCCTGTCATTAGATATTGGGAAGTAGGGAATTTGCATTACTTCTAAGTTAATTTCAGCAATTCTTCCTTTGTTTTCTTCCTTCAAGTAAACTTTGTTCAATGCACTTGCAATATGCCTCTGTCTTTTTAGTCATAGCTCTGTAAAGCTAACTGCAGTCTTTGAAGATGTAAGTGGTGCCTCAAAAGTATTCTGTAATGGTCTATGGTTTTGTCTCAGTATAGCTCTGCCTAGCACCTACAAATCTGAAAAACTTTTCATGGCGACACAATAGCTAGAAGTTATTTCAGTATGAGCATATCCTGTCTGTACCTCAGTAAGTGAGATATAATCCCAGGCAAATGGTTGTCTCTACTGCAAGTAACACTGCTCCTATGCCAAATTGATGGGCACAACTTGCAGCACAATTTACTTCGCCTCACGATAATAATGAAGAATGGGAGATCCTAATGTCTGGAGCATTTGTGGAACTTTTCTCTTGTTTCTGCTTGCAATGCCAGTCTGTCCTTCTCGAGTAGACTTTCAGATGCATAGACACTTCAGGCAGGTTTAGAATACACTTGTGAAACATGACATTTTTCATGAAATCTTGTCAGCACTGGTATCTGATGGTCTTTTTATTTAGATTACTACTCCTGATCAGGTTACATACCCTGATTCATCAAGGTGTACTGTAATTTGATTGGTTTGAAATTGTTATTGTGTTTCAACTTCTCCAGGAACTTTCTCTGTCTCCTGTCATGTCCTGTTTTGCATTTGCCCCATATCAACATGTCATCATTAATGTTTACAACACCATCCAGTCCCTCAATAACCTGTGCAGTAACTCTCTAGAAGGCCAATAAACACTAGAGAAAGGTCAAGGTAGGATTCTCAAGAATCTGTATCCCCTCTTGCCAAAAAAAAAATAGAGAAAATTATGTATTTTTTCATTGGTGTGTTAAATGTACATAGCTTTGAAATCTTTAGATCAATTGGCTTTACCAGAAGACCTAGTTATCATCAAGCACAGAGAAATATTTAAGTCTTAACATTGTGAATGCAACCTCTGTAGCAGTCTTTAGTAGATAATGTTTCTTTACACTTGCCATGTTCAGATCATCTGGGTGTGCACATGTTCTGACTTTATCTTGTTTAATTACAGTTACCATACTACTCACCCATGGAATGGGTTGTGTGTCTGCTTTGCTATTATACACAGCAGTTGCATACTTTAATTCATTTTCAGTTCTTTATCTTAATGCCACAAACATTTATTTTACTAAAGATACACTGGTGAAACTACTGGGTTTAATTCAATGCTATATTGACCTGGAATGTCACTATAACCAGTGAACAAATCAGCATGATATTCAAAATACTTTTGTTTCTGTTTCCTGACATGTTTACATCAGTCCTTAATGTGGCTTTATGTACCATTTATCACCATATTGTTAGGCTGCACTATATTGCTTTCTAACTCTCCTGCTTGACTTGACAAGCTGTTTACTTCATGCACGTATGAAATAACTGCTCTGTGAAACAGTTGTCATGCATGACTGGAAATATTTACCTTCATGAACATGCAAGCTACGTTTGTTGGTTTTCATGACTGTGAATGCTGGTTATTATTGACTGTACACTGAGACTTCACCTGTACACTATATACTTACTGATATCCACCTATTCATAAAGAGATCTTTACAGTGTATTTGGCTGTTGCTGTGACACAGTTTAAAATAAAAGACTGTAATTTCTGTTTCTGTATATACAACATAGCTCTTTTTGTCCTTTTGGTGTTATGTTGTAATTTAAATAAGTCAGTAGTGTAGCATTTAAGCCTTATTTGATGTCTTGCAAACCCAAACTTGTGAATGCATTATATTAATGTATACTTCTACAGCAGTGTCGATCTTAAAGTAACATTTGGTTATTAATGCATTGTTTCTAAGTCCAGCAAAAGTTTTTGTTCTTGTTAGACGTAATTTAGGAGTCCACTAAATAGACAGGGTAAGCATGTGAAAAGCTAGTGGGATGCTTGTGAGTTCTTTCTTTAAATTGTCCCATCACAATTTTCTGCTCACCTTGCGTATCATAGCATTTGGTTCCTCTTGTGCTATTCTACATTTTCCTGCCATTTGTAACCGTTTTACACCGCAAATGTTTCAAATAAAATCATTCTTAAAATGCTAATTTTCTCTGTGATATCACCAAAAGGTTAATTGAACTTTGCCCTTGGTGGTGTCAATATAAAGAATACATTAATGTGTGTCCATAGACTTTAATGGATGCACCCAAGTGCACGCACAAGCCCCATCCATTAAAGCCTTTCACTGTACTCCTGCACTAGTTCAGTGGCATAAGCAAGGGGTGCAGTAGAATTGTGTGGGTCAATCCTTAAAAAAATTACAAAGCTTTTTTATTAAGAAACCTCCCACATCAAGAACTTCCAAGATGGCTGCACATTGAGTAACAGCTTAACTCTCACTCTCCCAGTGTGAAAACAAACTTGACAGAGAAAGCCAGTGAACTTTCATTAACTGTCTAGTAAGTGCAGTGCCTGGATGGCAGGAAAAAAGAAATGCAGAGGACCTGAAAGAAAATCGACTACAACAGGTGAGGAAAAAACACTGACTGGGAAGAATACTGCAGCTATTCAGGAAAAAAAAAAAAAACAGCACAAGCTCCAGACATGACTTCCAGTAACCGAGTGGCAACTGCACACCAACCTGTTTAAAATAAATGAAACCGTAATGGGGTATATCAACTCAAATAAAATCTGGAAAAAATAGAAGAAACTTTAAACAGATGTTCAGATGTGATAAAACTGCTAAAATCAGAAGTTGAAATGAAGAAAAGGCTTTCTGAATATGAGACTGCTCAAGAAGAGATGTTTAAAAAAATAATAGAATTAGAGGACAGAGCACATAGGGGAAAACCAATATTTTCTGCTGTACCAAATATGCTGGAACAGACTGTATTCATTTTTACGAAAGCACAAATAAGCAACTGGACTGGTATTCCACAGAAGGAATTGTTAATTGAAAGGGCACATGTGTGTGTGCTCAAAAGATGGCTATGAGAAAGCAACCTAGACCTTTAGTAGTAAAGATGCAGTCCTACCAGCAGAAGGAGTTGATTCTGACAAAACTGTGGCAGAAGGGCAAAGCACTTAGTGGGAGACACCATAGTGTTTGTGAAGAATGATTACTTACTGTAAATCAGGCAAAAGAAGAATAAATTTATTCCACCATTCAAGGAATGTTGAGATGAGAAGCAGACATGATATTCAAACTGCTGTACCCAGCTGTCTTCAAAATGTTCTTTCCTGGAAGAACAAAATATTTTTTTGATACAGTATGTGCTAAGGAGGAAGTACAAAAAATTGTCCAACAAAAAGTGAGCTGTGAAACTGGAGATTCTGCTTCTTGTTCTTCTGGTAATAAAGACCACAAAGACTGTGCCAGTGAAACATTTTCCAGTGTTTCAATGGAAAATACTTGCGAGAAGGAAAAAAGCACAAGAGTTGACAGAGTTGAGAGTACATTGGAAATGAAGCAGAGACAGGATTTGGGAGATGGAGATTGTGAAGAAATTACACTGTGATCGGTGCTAGTATGTCTGGCTGAAGCTTTGTACATAATTTTAGATTAACCTGTGTATTATATGACAGTATGACTAGCTATGATATTGTAAATAAGCTCTTACATGTTGATTAATGCTCTTCTTGTACAGGATGTTTAAAAAAGTTGAACAGTGTTCTGCTATATGTCTAACTGCATATGTTTGTGCAGGAGATTCTAAATGCAGACTGTTTCAGAGTCGGCTAATCTACAGATGCCATCAGAATGTGTTCAGATGCTCTGACTGAAAGCCAGGATGGAACTTTAATAAACAACTGTTTGTTGATTTTCAAAGAATGAAATGAAAATAACTGGAACAGAACAGTTAACCTAGTTTGTAAAAGAGCCTGGTGAAGACAGTTGAGTTGAGTTGAGTTGTGTTCGCATATGTACTGAGCAGTGGCTTACCCAAAGGACTCACCAAGAACTGTAAGCTTGCCTTTGCGCTGTTGTAATATTTAGTTTAGATCAGGAACAGTGTTCTTCAGTTAGATATGAAATTATAGCTAATTAGTCAGTTTCTCTAAATGCTGGATTTCTATCCTTTAGTATTAATTTCATTTTCCTGGTGATTGAAGTCTGTTTATTGAAATTACTATTTTACATGTTTTAATCATTTTGCTCATTATTAAATATTTTTATCTTACATTGTGGCTAGTCAGTCAGTGTATTATTTAGTGATTTGAGAGTACTTATACCTGCTTTGATGATTCCCGGGCCACTGAGAGAGCCTGGCTGTTTTACGTCATATGCTGCCACTTGTTTTGATATCTAATTTTAATAATTGGACAGCCTTTTGAAAGGGCATGTAGAGACTCTGGTGGCAACATTCTTCCATATTATTTTGGGGAAGTGACATAGCTGGAAATCTGTGTAAAGCTTTCCCAGAAGTGTTTGGATGTGTGAGATTTAACTAATTTGTGTGAGTGTATCAGAAGTTTTTAAGGTGGGACACGTTGCTCTGGAGTGTATAACTCAGGTTATAGTGTGTGTTCCTGTTGTGCCCTTAGGCGAAATTGTGAATTATTACTCCTGTTTTGGTGACTCTCTTACATTGGAGTCCATAGTGAGGATTGAAGTTCCTTAGTTACTAACCCAGGATAGTAAAAGGGACATCACATATTGGTGGGAGTTCAGTGGGATATTGACTGGACATCACAGAGATGAACAGGAATAAAACCAGTAACTTGGAAATTGACAAATGTGGGATTACAGAGCAATAATTATATTTGTGAAACGACAGAAAAAGAAGACCTAGAATATTGCACTTTTTTGGACTTTGTTAAACTTGTAGGAGACTCTAAAGCATATGTCCTACTTCATGTCATTAAGGTTTAGAAAACCTAGGAGAGGGGAAGAGGAGGCATAAAGTTAACTAAGTGAAACAAAATTATTTTATTAATAGTAATATTTTGTAGTACATGAGTTTCTTTGTATGCTATAAAGTTTTCTCAGTTATTTTTAAGTGTAATGGGGATACTGATGTAAACAGGTGCTCCTGTTTTTTTTTCTCCATTCTCTCTCCTTGTTCTGTTTTAAAAATGTAGTCATTGCATTGTAAAAAAAGAAAAGGCTGGTTGAAAGAGCATGACAAAAGTAAATTTGATCTACTTTTTTCATTCTTGCATAGGGGAATGATTGGATTAAGGCCCTTAGCTTGACCTACACCTACTAACAAGTTTTAAGAAAAAGCAGGTAAATGAAAAAGAACATTGAATATTATAAAGCTTTAATCTAGCAAATAAATGTATTCTTAGTAGCAACCCTGTATCTGGTCCTCGCATCTCCATGAAGAGAATCTGATAGAGAAATGGCTAAGAGATAATGTTTTCTCAAGAGAACTATAAAGATAAGACAAACCCAGACAGCACGTAGTAGAAACACAAGTTGTACCATGCATCTTTTTCTTTTATGTTAACTCAAGTCTGTGAGTGTAGCTGTCCGTTTGGGGTACTTGTGCTTGTTAGGAGGGCAAAACTTCAGTATTTGAAGGTGTATATAGGTTTGTTAATAGGTATTGGGGAGATTAATGGGTGTATTTTTTTTTTTTTTGCTTGAGGGCTTTCAGTAAAACAAAAAAGTTTTGTTATATGTGAGATAGGCTGAAATGGCTATGACAAGAAACAGCTGCATAAAAGATCAACCTATAAACAGTGTATGCATGTAACAAAAAAGTTGTTGCACATAAAAGGTGGAAATAATAACTTTCTAAAACTATGATGCTTTTTATAATGTCTTTAAATGTCAAAGGTCTCACAAATACAAAAAAAGAAAGTAGTGAACTGTATTAAAAATGTAAAGTACAAATGGCTATGCTACAGGAGGCACACTTTGAAAGAACTGAACATGTGAATTTGATAAAGAAAGGTTTTCAGGATGGTTGTTCAGTGGAATACATGGGACAAAGGAAAAGGGTGTAATTGCAATAGGAGCCCCAGTAGTGTTAGAAGAGGATAAAAAGATAATGTTAGATTTGTAGTACTGAGGGGCTACTAGTAAGGGAGGAGGATTACACTGGCATGTATTTTTATTCCACCTAAAACTGCTGTAATGGAGCTTAAGAAAATTCTGGAAGAAATAATCAGCTTTCAGCAAGGAATATTACTTGCAGGTGGGGATTAAAACTTGATTTGTAGCAGTGCAAATGTGTCTGGGGTCCCAGAAGCGAAAATCTAACAAAGGATAGTAGATTTTGAAGACATTTATGAAAATATTTGGCATGGAAGATATAATTTCAATGCTAGGAGTTCGGACTGAATTTACTTATCCCCAAAGTACAAAAATGGGGCTAGGCTAGATGGAATTTACATTTCACAGGAACGTGTGCATTTAATTGAAGGTCTTGATATGCACCCAATAACTATTTCAGATTATGCGCCAATAATAACTAAAATAAAAACAATGTAATGAAATAAAAGGAGACACTGGCGCTTTCCCACCAATCTGTTGAAAAGAGAGGAATTTAAGGAATGGGTAGAGGGAATTGTTCAGGAGCTGTTAGAGAAGATAGAAATTTCTTCTGAAAACATAGCTAGTTGGGGGGGGGGTAAAATTAAAGAGGAGTTTAAAAGTAGGGTGGAAATAAAAGAAAGGGAGATATGGTTAAGAAATAAGAATTATTTAGAGGGACTGACAAATGTTAAAGTATTACAGAATAGGGAGAGTCTTATAGACCAAGAAGAGGAGCAACTGCAGATTGCTAAACAGAAAAATAGGGGATAAACTCTATAATATGCGTCGGTTTAGAAAGATTGCTGTTAAGCAGCTGTTTTTGATGACTTCATAAGGGTTTATCATTCATTCTTAACTGGTACTCTGACTTTACAGATGTAATTTTAGACATCAAGCTTTTTGCTAAAAATCTAATGCTTCAACTTGTGTATAAAGATGCAGACAGCACTAATTCTGATAAACATGCCAGCTTTAGGAAATCTAGTACCTTTATACCCATTAATAATAATTTAATTAGTGCTTTTGAAAAATTGTGCTTGGATGATATTTACAAATGAAATTAATCTGAAGTTTCTAATGTTAAAAGTAAGAGGAAAAATGTTTTAATTTTACCAAGGGTGAAAAATTAGCAATGAAAAGCTTGTAGAGTAAGACCAGCAGATAAGGGAGGCCCTATAGCAGTGCTTGACAGCGAGTGGTATAAACAGGCAATGCTGACTATGTTAGCAGATGATGCTTTTATACAACTGTTCACTATAGTCGTGTAAAATTTATGATAAAGATTTAGTGACACTTTGAATGCACTGTTAAGCAGAAACTTAATATGAGTATTTTTTTAATGCATCCCACTGTACCTGTTCTACAGGGACTCCCTAAACTACACAAAGACAGCACAAATCCACCCTTACGCCCCACTGTCTCTGGTCGAAATTGGTGCACTGAATCCGTTTCCATCTATCTGGAAAAGTATCTTAGACCTATGCTAGATAAAATGAATCCTGTATTGAAGGACAATGAACATTTCTTAAGTAATCTGTATGCCTTTCTGGAAAATTATAGCAACAGTGAACAGTTTATTGCTGGTAACACTATGTTACATCACTTTTTACAGTTATATCCAACAATCAGGGTGTAGAGAGCACTGAATGCTTTTTAAGAAGGTTCAGTAATACTAGTGAAGATGAGTTGGTCAAGATTAGTGCTCTCTTAAGATGTGTGCTAGAGAATAATGTATTCCTATTTGATGGTAAAGTCTATTGGCAGCATAATGGCGTGGGTATGGGCACATCCTGTGCCAACAGCTATGCCAACGCTGTCATGGCTGTTTGGGAATTGGAACATGTCTTACAAGGACCTTTTTGTCAGCATGTGCTCCTTTATAGGAGGTTTGTGGATGACTTGTTTGTCCTGTTTGGGGGGGGGGGGGTTACTGAGGAACAGTTTAAAGATTTTGAGAGCTACCTCAATACAAGTGCCAGTTTTTTTGAGATTCATTTCTATATACTCTAAAGTATTAATTTTTTAGATGTTTGGGCAGAAGTTGAAGATACTGGCGGTATGTATACTAAGCTCTACAGGAAACCCTGTCATGTCAACCACTTGCTTTCTCATGACAGCCTGCACCCCTCTTATTTTTAGGAATGTGATTCATAATCATGTGTTCAGAGCCTCAAGACTTATTGTATGTGAAGAAGATTTTCAGCAGCAGGTCAAGGTGTTGAGTCAAGAATTGATAGAGGATTTAATGAGGCAGATATTCTAATGTCAATGAGGTGACAGGTTTGAGGAGAACAGTAGCCAGGCTTTACTTTTCCAAACGCAATGATAGAGGTAAACAGACCCCTAGATAGGCACCTAGAATGAAACTTGGGGTTCCTTTATACTATTCAGACAATGTTTCTTCCTATATGGATATAGTAAGGAGACATTGGGGTGTTCATACTACCGATAGGGATATTTGTGAGTTGATAGATACTGAGCCTAAGTTTCTGTTTAGGAGCTTGAAGTCCCTTAAAAGGCAGTTATGCTATCCTAAGAACACTTTTCAGTCTAATAGAGCAGTTGGAACATATCCATGTAGTAGATGCAACTATTGTAAATATATTGACAACACAGCTAGCATTGAACATCCAGACCAGAATAGAGTGTTTCACTTTCAGGTGCCAAGCCACATGTGATGGCCAACATATAGCCTATTCAGTTCATTGCCTTAGATGTAAAAACAATTCTGTATAGGAAAAACACACAGACCCTTCAAAGAAAAGATTTGAGAACAAATTTACTATATCAGTAGGATAAATAAAGTTAGTGCTTTGGCCAAGCATGTTATCTGTACTAACTCTGAACACACCTTTAAGTTTATGGCCGTAGGCAGAATTTTTGGCAACATCAGGGGAGGAGACATACGTAATATGACTGAGCAGTTACAGGTCAGATGGCTTATTAGACTTAGGGGGGATTTAGGGTATGGTTTAAATGAATATGTGCCACTTAAACTCAAGCCTAAATCCAGACCCTTGTTTATTAGTGATGCATTTAAAAAGAAAAAGAGAAAAAAAAAACTATCTAAAGTGTGCTTACTTATATATGTATTTTTTTATGTATATTGTTATACATACACTTTTACAAATATATAAATGTGAATCAAAAGTGAAGCAATAGTTCTGCCAAAAGGTGCTCCTTCCAAGCAAGAAAATCCAGAAGAAAATGGTAAAAGGAGTACCAAACCACGATGGAAATAATGATGAATAGGTTCCAGTAAAATCCAACAGGAAAAGCCTTTATTTTAAACCAAAAAGTAAGCGCTTTCGCCTGGGTCCTCCCACGCTTCATCAGACAACATTACATACAAAATGCAAACCCTTTATATACTCCTTGCTAGAACAGCAGGGCGGGAAATTAACCAATTAATCAAGCAATTAGTATTTTAAAAACAGTTCATGGTTAAACACATATCTCAATCTCAGTTCAAAATACCATTCTTAAAAAATATATACACAATTGTGTGTAAAAAACTATTATTGTTGGAATCAAGCACTATATAGTTTGAACACCGTTACTGTATCGCTAGACATTCAAAACGCATGATCTTAATGTTGATGTCAGCAAAAGAGCTCTAAACAAACCAGCAATAAATTGTGATCGCAAAACTTGAAAGAAGCAAAAGTATCACTTAAACTCATTTCTATATAAATCAACCTGAAAACATATATACATCAGTTTATAAAGGACTTGCATTCAAATGCAAGTCTCAATTATGGTGTTATCGTTTCAAGATTCACAATTCACAGTTCACACTTTTACAAATATATAAATGTATCTAAAGTTAGATTTAAAAGACTGTTTTACTTGTATGTGTTTGTGTGTGTGTGTATATATATATATATATATATATATATATAAAATTTGAATTTTTTATATATTTTTCATAAGTGCTTTGTGTTGATAGCAGTGTATGCTTGCAAGCATTTCTTTCATTCAGTAGGGTAGTAAGCTTAAGTTACACCCTTTGATGTTAATTGTTTTTACATAATTTATTTCATGTGACTACTAGTGCTTGCTAGAGGTTGTATGAAAAGCACATTTCAGTTGTATTTATTAGTATCTGATGAAGCAGATTTTCCTGTGAAAGCGCTTATGTTTTAACATTAAAACTTCAATTGAAACTGGAAACCTTGGTCGTACCGGAGTTCTTCTGTGTTTTTATCATTACTTGCTTTTGGATTTATTCAGAACTCAGGAACCTGTGTGGGCTGTTGACTGTTTTTGTGTTTATCACAATGACTCAAACAACTGAAAGTAGAATGGGCTGTCGCCTAGCTTAGGAAGATAATAAGAGGTAACATGTAGAGCTATTAGAAGTATTTCAGAAATTCTGTGAAGTCTGTATAAGGCAGAGAAATATGGAAATCAAGAAAAGGTGCAAATGGAAATGTTTATGGAAGAATTAAATATGCCAAGGCTAGAGGTAAATTACTAACATTTAGGATAGGAGGAGATGAGTTAAAAATGGTGACGTATAACCAGTCCACAGTAAAGTTCCCAGAAATAGATGATATTCCTGTCGACATTTGGAAGCTTGGAGGGAAAAAACTGATAAAGATCTGGAAGGTTTTGTTTAACAGTATTTTAAGAGGTGGAGAAGTACCAACATCCTGGAAGAAAGAGGTGGTAGCTGTAATACCCAACGAGGGTAAAGACCCATCAGATCTAGCTTCATACAGGCCTGTTTCAATATTAAATCATGATTATAAAGTGTTTGTCTATAATGGCTAAAATAATGGTATAAGTGATGCTAATACTGATAGATATGGACCAATATGGTTTTATGGAGGGGAGGCAAACATTTGACAACCTTAACATAACATTGATGATCCAGAGGAAGCAGAATGTAAGAAAATACCACTGTTGTTGGTGTGTCTTGATGCATAGAAAGCATTCACAAAGTAAGCTGGGACTTTATGGGCAGGGCAGTGGAAGCATTTGCATTGCAAGGTTGATTAGGAGGATATATGAGGGATTGAAGGCAAAAATTAAAGTGGGTGGGTTCATCTCCAATAATTTGTGCTTGAGCAGAGGAACTAAATTTAGAACCACTGACCCAGAAATTCAAGGATATAATTGGTGTGGTAGTCAAGAAAACTCAATCTATTTGCAGATGATATTATTTTATACCTGATGAAAGCAGAAAAGGACATTTCAGTGTTGTGGAACATTTTGAGATCATTTCAAAACTTTTCAGGATACAAAATGAACTAAGCTTAAACAAGCAATATTGGTATATTATGTACCCACTCATGAATTGGTTCAGCAGTATCCGTATTTATGGAGACATGATAAAATGAAGTACTTGGTTTAGGTTAAAAATGATTCCAGTATGGCAGCTAAGGATATGTGAGAAGAGACTAAACAAAAGATAATGCAAAGCTGAGAAATTGGAAGCTCTGTTACATGGATACAGATAGTAATATACAAGAGTTAAAATGTTTAGTCCCTTTAGTCTTATACATAGGTCAGGCATATTTTTATCAACCAGAGGAGAAGTTGTGGGTAGCAATTAATAAAGAGCTGAAGGATTTTATCTGGAAGAGGAAGATGGTAAGAGTCAAATGGGATAATCCGATTCTTCCAATATAACAAGGTAGATTGGGATTGCCTGATTTGAAGAGGTATTTCAGAGCTACATAGTTAAGGCTTCTACACATAGCACAAGCAGAAACCTATAATTCAAAGTGGAAAGGATTGATGATCAAGCAGGGGGGGATGCTCAAGAAACGAGGGGAGACTGGGATTTTGGATGCAGATCTGTACATAGAATAACAATAATCATACAGATTATAACAATAATCATACAGATTATAAAGTAGAAAGTATTTTAAGAACTAAGCCAACACGACAATGGAGAAAGGAGATTATGCTGATAGGGATGATTGCAATTAGGGATGCAGACACTAGACAAGAGGAGGCTGGAATTCATTGGAGAAAATTGGCAAAGGAACCAAGGTATTGGAAGCAAATAACTACAGAGGGAAACAGAATGGGAAGACGCCAAGAATTTATTTGGACTGCATGTTAGAGGTTGCTTTCCCTATCAAGGATTGATATCAGAGTATAGGAAAAGAGAAAGAAATACGGGGGTCCTAAATAAAAGATCAGCACTGATAGAGTTTAGTAGAACCTAGGACAGAAGCCGCTGTTAAAAAAAAAAAAAAAAAAAAAGAATTAGAGCATGCAAAATATTGCATGATAAGTATAAGAATCAATCAGAGGAGGTTAGAAAGGATTGGGAATATAGATTGGATAAGCAAGTCACAAAGAAACAATGAGGGGGATATATGTATATCTCCCAAATATGCAAAAAAACTAGAAGATTTAGGATTATTGCTTGGAAATGTTTACATAGGTATTTTTATACCCCAAGTAGACGCCAGAGAATTTTTCCAGAGGTAGGCAGCAGATGTTGGACGTGTGATGGGGAAGAAAGGTAATTGGAACCATATTGTCTTGGAATGTAATGAATTGGCAGACTAAAGATTCCCTGCAGACTTCTCTATCAGAGATACTAGGTGAGCAAATTGGTGTTATGTAGGGAAATGTTTTTTCTGAGCTGTGTTGCAGAATCAGAATTGCCTAGACATAGTAAGGCCTTGGTGATTCTAATTATGGTAGCTGCCAAAAAAAAAACAATTGCTAGAAAATGGAAATCACAGTCAAAACCAACTGTACTAGAAGTAGTGAATATAGTAAGAGAGGTAAAACAACTGGAGTTGGGATTTTTAGAAAAGGATAGGAGCAAACTACGTAGAAAAAATGTGAACTGTGGGAACAGTACATACAGGGGAGTAATAAGGTTTAAAAGAAAGGATTTGAATGAGCTACATAATGTTTGACAATCATTGGGTAGATTGTAAGCGATGCATAATGTCTGCAACTAGAATTATGTCACTATGGTTTGTGATGTATAATGCTTGGAATTTAGATTATGTCAATATGATTTGTTTTTGTTTATGTAAATGTATGATTGCTTATGTCATAAGTGATAATGTAATAAAGATGTATAAAAAAAAAAAAGAAAACTCCCACATCAGTGCTAAGATTTAGTGGAAGATGCATCACAGCACTTAAGATACAGAATTTACTGATTTATATTCAAACTGCAATGTAACTCTTCACACCACAACTGCAGTAGGTCATCACTAAAATTCAGCCAGTGCCTGGCATAAGGCCAAACGTATCTCAAATGGTATAACTTACACTATAGTCTCTCACTGCCCGTATTCATCCCTTAGTTCTTTATACAACTGTCCACTGTTTTATAATTTTATCTGAATTGGCAATCAGTAGTTAATTGTGTAAATGATTCTTAGAAGTCCATAAATATTTGCAATATATCCACATCGGTCTCTTTGTTTCTGTGTTGATGCTGTAATATATTTATATGTAAATTGCAGCTCACTGACTGCATTGCATTTAATGGTGTGTTTCTAATATATATATAAAGATATATATATATATATATATATATATATATATATAAAGATATATATATATATATATATATGTGTGTGTGTGTCTTGTAATCACTTACGTGAATTGCAGAAAGTCGAACGGTTGGTGTGCAAACACATGATTGTAAAAGGGCAGGAAATGGAACTGAAAGCGATCGAATGAGGTTAGTCGAGACTGTGGAGGGAGGTCGCGCTTCAGTGAGGAACAGGGAAGTAGCCCATTTCCTCACTGTAGTGTGATCTCGTAGTTGATATATTTAAGTAGGGTGGGGGCAAAGGGCGGTGCAGGGAGGTGAAACCCTCCTACTTAATATTAGAGGTTAGCTGAGAATATACATTCCCATTTTCAACATTCCAGTCTTACGCTGTTGTAAGATTTCGATGTTATTTTTCGGTGTTGTCATTGTTCGACTGGATCAGTTTCGAACGTACCATGGTAAACATATATATATATATATATATATATATATATATATATATATATATATATATATATATATATATATATATATATATATATATATATATATATATATATATATATATATATATATATATATATCTATATATACACACACACACACACACACACACACACACACACACACACCCCCCTGTATAATCTCAGTAACTGTATCCAGTTTCTGTATATCTTTGTAATTGAAAAACATGCCAAAAAAAATTTCCCGGGCTGAGACTGAATTCATTGCTTTACTCCATTTAACAAATCAAAATAAATAAATAATGTAAGAGGAAAAAGAACTGCAAGATGTACCTCTTTATGACAGAGCGAAGGACCCATGTATGTCTGCATTATAACGAAGGAAAGAGTCTCAGCACCCTAGAAGGATTCAAATACTTTTAAGACTAACACATGATAGAAGGGAGTAATGCATTCTATATTTATTTAATAAATTTAGTTCTGATAACTGGGTAAACTCCAGTGGACACCATGACTTGAGGTATTGTAAGGACTTGTCAAAGAAAGTGGGCCAGAGAAATCATATCTAGAGGCTACTGTTATGACTTTCACTCTTCCCAACCCCGTCCTTATCCTTGTTACGGGTTCATCCCCTTGCTCATTAGACCCGTTATAGAGTACAACGCCCCTTTTGGAATGTACCTCACAAGACATCTGCAGCAGTTGGAAAGGCCACAGAAGTACCTCACAAAGAGGATTACTGGCCTCAAACAAATGCCCTACACTGACCGTCTCAAAAAACTCCAGCTTTACTCCATAGCATATCACCTACTCCGAGGTGATCGCTGCCTAACATATAAAGCTATGTCAAACCCAGAACTGTTGGACATGTTACACCTAAAGAAATCCCAATCCCTCCGAGCTACACGCTCTGGGGACCTAAACCTTGTCACCACAATAAACAGGACATGCTAGAGGGATAGATTCCTGTCCCAGAGACTTCCCATACTCTGGAACAGGCTATCCATCTATGTCGAGCAAAGTTCTTCATTAACACTCTTCAAGGAAAATCTTGATGAGTGGATGGGAAATAGGAAATACACCCTGGGGATCACTTCTGTGTCTCTGCTCGACAGTGGCACAGGAAAATAACTTTCTTGGGTGGCGTAAGCCAGGGAACCTTGTTGGCTAGGCTTATGTAGGCCCTTGGGCCGATAGCCTAGTACCTACCTATAAGCAGGCAGCAGGGAAGAAGTTAAGTCTTTTGTTAAAAAAGCCATCCAAGGTGGAGATAATTGTATTGCACCTAGTCAGCCACTGTAACTTAATAGCACGTGCATATAAGTTACTGAACACATGTAAGATCAGTGCCATTTTGTATAGTCAGAGTAAAGGCAGGCATGAATGGAGATGTATATGCGAGTGTGTTTGAAGTAACGAGTCAGTCAGTTAGCTTAAGTATATGTTCCAGTTACAGCTCCTGATGTGTTTATGTACAATAAACAACTTGAACCCATTGTAGTGCGCATTTGAATGCAAGAGACGTGTGGAATCGTGTCAGACTGGGATTCAAAGTTGAAGCAATTCATAAAACCATGAGGCATGCAGTTATTACTGGTTCCTTTGATAACCATGTTGCCAAAGTGGTTAGAAAATCCTTCTATGTGACCCATCTGATCACGAAAGGGTTCGCATCCAGATCTAAGGATGTAATGGTGCCCCTCTACTCTTCCCTCATCAGACCCATTATTGAGTACAATGCACCAATTGGAATGTACCTGGCTAGACATCTCCAGCAGCTGGAGAGACCACAAAGGTACCTAACCAAGAGGATTACTGGCCTCAAACAGTTGCCCTATGCAGCACGATTGAAAAAGCTAAGACTGTTCTCTGTTGCATACCGCTTTCTCAGAGGCGATCTCTGTCTAACGTACAGAGCCATGTCCAACCCAGAATTGTTGAACATGCTCCATCTTAGCAAAACCAAATCTACTCGAGCTACATGCTCTAGGGATATAAACCTCAACATAACAATGAATAGAACATGCTGGAGGGATAGATTCCCTTCGCAGAGACTTCCCTTACTATGGAACAGGGTCCCGATCTACAGAAGACAGAGCCCCTCACTATCACTCTTCAAGAGGAACCTTGATGAGTGGATGGGTAACAAATGAGTGGATAGGTAACAAAGTTCACACCAGGGATCACACCAACAGCACTACTAGATGGGGACCAAGGGTACTAACTGCTAGTACAAGGGACTAGGGAACTATTAAAGGGACGGTGAATACCGCACGTGGCTGGGCTAATATATGCCTTCGGGCAGATAGCCCAGTACCAACCTATGAACCTAGGAATAAACAGTTGCCAACTAGCAAACAGATCAGTGGTTATTCAGAGGTACTTAAACTCGTTTAAATGACTTTTCAGTCACTGAATAAGTGGCGAAGCATTCAAAATGTTTGAAATAATTACCGAGATAAACAACATAGATTATTGTGCCTTTGAGTATATATAAAAGTACCTGGTCTGTGCTTATATTTAAACATATTTTATTGTTATGGCAGAGGGATTTCATAGACCTGGACCTCTGGAGTTTGATAATATTTTTGAGAATTGGCGAGTATTTGAACAAGAGTATGATATTTTCATACAGGCTGCATTTTCTAATAAAGATGCACATACAAAGGCATTCATACTTCTTAATTTAGCTGGCTCAGACCCTATTGAGAGGGAATGTTCATTTGTGTATGCACCTGCCGTGTATGTAGGGGAGGGGGGAGAACCATCATATTGTGATACAAGCTGAAATGCTAGAAGACCCTGACTGCTTAAAATGTAAATTTAGACAAATGTGTAACCCTCAAACAAATATTACAATG
This sequence comes from Protopterus annectens, assembly GCF_019279795.1. Classification (NCBI taxonomy): domain Eukaryota; kingdom Metazoa; phylum Chordata; order Ceratodontiformes; family Protopteridae; genus Protopterus; species Protopterus annectens. The sequence continues at coordinate 1,223,890,590 of NC_056743.1, forward strand.
AAAAGACGCATGTTTTACACAAGAAATCAAAAGTCTGGTGAAAACTATACCGAATTAAGAAATAAAGCAAAAACATGCAGATTTGGTGATTTACGAGATGAGTTGATAAGACAGGCTTGTGTGTAGTGTTAGTAATGCAGTAAGAGATTTTGCTTCGAGTCAGTTATTTAATGTTGGGCAAAGCCATTGAGATTTGTCAAATATGTGAGCTTATAGAAAAGAATACAAGTATGCTTATGAATGAGAAAAACGTGCATGAAGTGACTGCCAGTGCAAATGTTGATAGTGTACAACACAAAGCTAAGATGAAAAAGAAATATAAACCGAATGAGGCCACAACACCCAACCTTATTTTAGCTGTCATAATTGTGGAGGTAGTCATGAACCTAAAAGAGAAAAGTGCTTGGCTTTTGGTCAGCAGTGTCAGAAATGTAAAAAGTGGAATCAGTTCAAAAGGTTTTGCAAATCTAAGGTGGCACATGCTTTTTCAGAAGCTCTGTCTTAATAAAAGTAAGTAGATTAGATAGAGGGCTGTGAGCAAACTTTCTGTGTTGATGGTGTTTCTGTGATTGATGAAAGAGTTAACACAGCAGATTATCAGTTAGCAAAGAGTGAAATATTTTGTACTGTTCAGATTAATGGGAAACCTGTAGAGTTTAAAGTAGACACTGGATCTAAGTGCAATGTTGTGTCAACACAAATGTTTGCCAAGTAAAAGCTGGTGAGAAACTTGATTCAGCAAAGTGTGCAAAACTAGTTGCTTATGGTGATGAAGAGATTCAAACTGATGGTGCTGTAGTTCTCACATACCATTCTGCTGGAACAACCATGACTTGCAATTTTACGCAGTCAGAAGACACATGCAGTCATTGTTAGTCCTCAAAGACAATTTGAGAATGGGACTGATCTCATTTATTAAAGAGGTCCACCATACAAGTCTGAACAACCACAATAGTTTTACACAGAATATTTTTAGTGAATATGCTGATAATTTCATAGAGGAGCTTGGCAAACTTCCAGTCACATATTCCATGAAGTTTAAACCATGAAGTAAGCCCAGTTGTCATACCAGCAAGGAAGGTTCTGGTAGCAATGCAGAGCAAAGTAAAAGCAGAGCTTGACAAAATGGTGAATTTAGGTGTCCGACTAAAGTATCCTCCATGGTTGTACCTCGTAAGAAAAGCTCAAATGATATCCGAATATGTATTAATCCAAGGGATTTAAACAAAGAGCTTAAACACTCATCTGATGCACACAGAAGAAGTAGCCGCTCTCATGCCAAATGCCTTTTCTGCCTTAGATGCAAAAAGTTCATTTTGGCAAATTTCACTGGATCACAAATCATTAACCACTTTCAGTACACCATTTGGTAAATACAGATTTTTGAGAATGCCATTTGGGATTTCAATGTGCAATGGAACAAATATTTTCAGGTTATCCATGTGCTGTTATAGTAGATGATATTATTGCAGGGGGCAGCAGTTTAGTCAAACATGATGAAAATCTCAAGAAAGGTTTAGATCATGCTTTTGAAGTAAGTCTTAAACTGAATCCTCAGAAATGTAAACTCAAACTGAAAGAAGTTACTTATGTGGGTCATTTGTTTACCATTTCTGGCATACAACCAGATCTTTCTAAGCAAACAGCAATTCTTGAGATGCCAGTTCCAGAAAATGTCACATCTTTGTTTTCTTGGTATGGTCAACTGTTTAAGAAAGTTCATCTTATACCTGAGTGAGCTTTCATCAATGTTGTGTGAGTTGAGATGCAAAAGTGTAAACTAGTCCTAGTTGGAACACCACCAAAAAGCATTTGCCGTTTTGAAACAGAAAATTGGCAGTCCACCCACATTGAGATATCATGATGTTCATAACACTATAACTCTTTCGTGTGATGCTTCAAAACATGGTCTTGGTGCAGCATGTCTTTAAGAAGGCATACCAGTAGCCTATGAATCCAGAACCTTAACCCAAACTTGAATTCAGCATGGACAAATTGAAAAAGAGCTTTTGGCAGTAGTGTTTGCATTTTCAAAGTTCAATTATTGTATTTATGGCAAACCTGTTCAAATAGAGACTGATCACCAACCTATAGTGACAATTCTGAAAAAGCCAATACATACAGCCCCAACACTGTTGCAATGCGTGATGTTAAAGTTTCAAAATTACAACTTCAATATTGTCTCTACAAAAGGCAAATTTATGTACCTTGCTGTTGCTTTGCCAGACAAACAAAGTGTGAAGTACTTGTTGGAGAAATCCAGGAGAGATTGTACCACTGTTTATCTTAACCTGCTTAATCTCAGAAACATTCCTCGAGATAATTTGCTTGATGTCCAGACAGACTAGAACAGCCCTTACGATCAATAAACTATTATTGATACCAAATGCAAAGAATAACAGAACTGTCAAGACTCAAAAACACCAGTCATAAAAGTTGTACTACGATAAATCCAGCAAACCTCTTAGACCATTAAGACAAGGAGAGATCGTGAAAATGTAAACATCTAAAGGATATGACCAAGTGGGAATTGTTAAAAAAAAAAAATATTGTGAGGAACTGAGGTCTTACATTGTACAGTCTAATGGAATGGATTTCAGAAGGAATCGAAGACTCATACTACCAGTCTCCGAACCAATGACGTAACAGATTGCCTGTGCCAGAGACTCTCTCAGTGAGTCTACACTTGTTCAAATTCCAGAGGACAGTGTATTTTTAGTAATCCTGATGTAATCCGCAGAGTTCCAATTGTAAAATAACCCCCAGAGACTGTCCCTTTGCTAAACCCAGTCAAAGTCTGTGACCAGATCAGGTAGAATTTCTAGACCCAGTCTGAGATGCACAGTGACTTGGACTTGAATTAATACGTTGTTAAATGTTGCTGTGCTGTCTAGCTTGTAAAATATTTTTTTCTCTTATTGCATGTCTAACAAATCAAAGAGGGAGGATATAGATCATTGTTTGTATTGTACCAATTAGCCACTGTAAGCTATTTAGCATGTGCATATAAGTTACTGATCACATGCAAGATCACTGCCATTTTGTAAAGTCAGTCATAGTGATTGCAGGCATGAATGGAGATGCACATGCGAGTGTATTTGAAGCAGAGTCCATCAGTTAGATTTAGTTATATGTTCTAGTTACAGGTCCTGATGTGTTTATGTACAATAAAGAATTTGAACTCATCACAGTACCTCTGTCTCATTTGAATACAAGAGACGTGCGACACAAGGGCTTAGGATATCATTCCTGATGTGGTTTTGATGTCAGAAAAGCAAAAAAAGATCTCAGACTCACATTGAATCTCTGTCACCTAAGCACCTTCATCTGAAAGGAGACATTTCAGATCACCGTAATACAGTATGTCATTCCTTATCTATCAAAATACTGACTATCCTCTTTGGTTCTTCATGGCACCTGCTCCATATCAAATTTATTCTACTGGATCAGTGCAAGTTATTACCAGTTACCAGTTCAGGACTCTGCCATTTGGTCTCACCAGTGCTTCAGGGATATTCACAAACTGCATGTCCAAAGTAGTATCTCACCTGAGACTGCAGGGAGCCATGGTGCTCCGTACCTAAATGTCTAATTCTTTACTGCATCTTTAATGATGGATCTACTTGATATCTTGTAGCTTCTGCTTAGACTGTTGGTCTCCCTGTAAGTCACGGTGCACCTTGCAAAGTCTCATTTACTTTCAGTGCAGACTCTGTCTTGTGTAGGTTGTTCACTAAACATGTCCTTTTGTTAGATTTTCCTGCTTTAAAACAGACTACTTTCTCCACATCAGGCTGTGAAATGCGTTCTTTAATAATTTTTAATACAGTCCGTTCCATTAGAGTTTTGTCTCTGATCCTTCAACCTTATGATTGTTTCAATTTTATGGTTTCTTATGCTAGGCTTCCCTTAAGGCTACTTTGTTGGCCTGTTTGAGTTCAGTGTTTCCTGAATTTAGGCCCACTGTATTTTTCAGCTTGAATTATCATCATGACTTGCTAAATCAGACCATAATTTAGTGACCTTTTCTTTTACAACTGGTGGTATTCCCCCTGTATGTAAATAGCTCTGTGTTTAGGGACGTCTCAAAAACAAACGTTGAGTTATTTGATCGCGTAAGTAAATTCTGCTGGGATCCTCCTCTGAAGGATCCTATTGCTAGTGCTGCTACCTATGCCTCTGACCTCTACTTCCACTTAAATAGTTGTATTGATAAGGCAGTCCCTATCCCACTAAATATGATGAGAAATTTAAAAATAATCCCCTGTGGTGGAATACCTATATAAACTAATTATATAATAAGAGAAACTGCTTAATGCTTAGAAAGAGGTCTCATTCTACTCACCTTAAGAGCACACTTAAGCAAGCTTACAAACAGCTTAAGAGAGCTATTAGGAATCTCAAAGCCGAGGATGCACTTAAAGTAGCCACTAAAACCAAAAATAACTGCAAATCTTCAACTATGATAGGAAGTTAAGAATTGGCACCCAACAATATTCAGAACTAGTCTACAATAATGCTACACTCTTGACTCAAAGAAAATAAGTAATATTACTCCAGTCACAGTTGCAACTATTCCATAAGTTCAACAATACCAGCCACCCCCTTTAATTACTATGGAACAAGTTATTTCATCCCTTTCAAAATAAGAATACTTCATCCATGAGCTCTAATAACATACCAGGTTACCTGATATCAATGTCAAATATGGTCTATATTAATCTCTCCATTTGTTGCATTTCTGAAGCCTGGAAAACAACCACTGTAATGCCATTACACAAGGGTGGCCCATCCACGGACTAGTAACTATAGACCCATTAGTCACTCTGTCCTTGTATGTAAAGCCATGGAGCACATTATCTCAGACTTCATTAATCTGAACATTTGAAAATCTCTTAATCCTCGTCAATTTTGCTTTGTCAAAGGAAGGTCCTGCCTCTTTAACCTCATTAATTTCTTTGAAAAAGTAAGTGAAGCAGTGGATAGTGGTCAGTGCAGTGAATACAACATATTAAGACATGACCAAGGCCTTTGGCATTATTCTCCATGTTAGGCATTGTTGGCAGACTTGTAAGTCTGAATATAAGTCCTGATATTTTGTGGTGGATAGCAAACTGGTTGTCTGACAGAACTCATGTGTTTAAAGTTGCAAGTACACCGCTGTAAGGGATATAGACACTCTTGTTAATTCCTGTCATTTAACCATCACGTCTCCACAGTAGTTCAGAAAGCCTTTTATTTGTTTAATTTAATTTCCAAAGGCATCTTACTTAGATCCACAGAAGTCTTAATTGCCCTTTACTCATATCTTATTAGACCCATTATTGAATATAATGCACCTATTGGCATGTATTTGTCTAAACATATCATACAACTTGAGACATCACAGAGAATAACTAAAAGGATCAGTATAGCCTTAAAAGTCTTGGTAATTAGGAGAGACTGGCACTTTTCTTTGTACTCAGTCTCTTACAGATTCCTCTGTGGAGATCTGTGTCAAGCCTTTCAAGACAATAAAGATCCAACAGTGTTAGACATCCTATTCCTTTGCTGAACCAATGGTAACTCAAATGCTTAGTTAAAGGAAGTAAACCATCATCAGCAGATAAGCAAGACATTTTAGCATGATAGATTAATATCCCAATGTATCTCTCACCTCTGGAACAAACTTCCACTATATGTCAAACAGAATAGCATCCTTGCCACCAAGGTAAACCTAGACAGTTGGATGGGCAACCTCAAATTCTTCCCCTGTCTATCTTGTCTGGATGTCCCTGAGGCTAGGGGGAACTTTGAATATATATATATTTTTTTTGGCTAAACTGGAAATGTCTGCAAACTGATTGCCTTGTACTTGCCTGTGAACCTTTTTCTGCACTGGTTGTTCGATATTACCCTAATGTAAACCAGCTGCATCTCTCACTATTTTACAACCTAACAACAATCTTTGGAATCTCACCATTATGTGTTATAATCAGACTTACCTGATTCCTCGTATTCTTGCTAGTGATTACAATTATTGTGCAAAATTTTGAGCGGGATTGTTTTTACTGTTCTCATTAATTTGTTCTCTGTGGCGCCTTTTCCTGAGTTTTATTGCTTGTATGTTGTATTTACTGTATATCTGTCTTAGTTATTATATAAGATTGTTTCATTAATTTCTGTGGAACTTTTCTCTCCGGGCCTCCAGTGAGAATGGACTCTCAATGGCTCATTGATGCATCCCGGTAAACAAATGCAAATAAATAAATCCTACACATATTCATTGTGGCAGTCCATTGCAGTAGCAGACTGCTATGTCACCATGAAGGTGTCTATGTATGGTTAGGGGAATGCGTTCAAGTTACAGGTGGTTCAGGTGGCATAATAACTTTGCAGGTTGCGTTTTTATATAAAAGTGCTGAGAGTAAGTGCTGAACTGTTCAGTGAAGGCAACATGACTGTTATCTTGGAATGACCACTACACTGAACTACACATCATTGAGATGAAATTTTCGAACACTTGAAACATTGAACATTAACTTCATCAAATCTGACGCCATTGGATTGCATTGGTTGGCCAACTAGTAAAAAAGTTACATGTTCATCAGAACGGAAGCCATCAGTTAGTATAATAATCTAGCTGAATTGCACAGTCTGACTATTATTTACTGTCACAGTTGAGGTGAATGCAACATTGAGCTTTGTGTAACACTTTTTTTGTATGTGTATTTGTGGTTTGGGAATTTTTAATTCACTGTTTACTTTTGTTGTTCACTGGGTTATGATGACATCTGAGATGTTGGACAGCTATGGCAATTTAATGTTTTCAGATTAAACAAAGTTAATGTTTGATGTTTCAAGTGTTCAGTCCTTTTGTCTTGATCTGTGGTTCAATGTAATGGTGGTTTGATCATTTCAAATAGTTTCCATTGGAAGATGGGGAGTGTATTCCTGTTCAGTTTGTCAAGAAGCTCAACTCACACAACACTTATTCTTTCTATTTTCTCATACCTACACACAGACAGATCAGTTTCAATTCACCTGTTTTTTTATTATTTTTAATATCTTTACCCAAAATGACTGTCATAAATACTGACATGATTTTGTTTTTGATTGTCTTCTCTCAGTCTCAGGTTTTTCCTCTTTGCTGACTCGACTCACTTTTTGGTATGACTTATGTTGTTATTCAAACCAAACTTGGTGAATAACATGGCTTTGTCAAGTAAATGTGCAGTCCTCAAAATCTGTCAGATTTTATGTTGAGATGTAAAGCTCGCCAGTCTAGCAGCCCTTCCCATTCCTTTTTCTTCCTTCTTAACCTAGCTTCCACTACTCTTTCCCATAACTTCATGCTGTGACTGATCAATTTAATCCCTCTGTAGTTACTACAGCTCTGCACATCACCCTTATTCTTAAAAATCGGTACCAAAACACTTTTACTGCATTCCTCAGGCATCCTCTCACTTTCCAAGGTTTCATTAAACAATCTGGTAAAAAACTCCACTGCCATTTCACATAAACACCTCCATGCTTCCACAGGTATGTTATCTGGACCAACAGCCTTTCCATTCTTCATCCTCTTCATAGCTATCCTTACTTCCTCCTTGCTAATCCATTGTACTTCATGATTCACTATCCCCACATCATCCAGCCTTCTCTCCCTCTTTCTCTTCATTCATCAACTCCTCAAAGTACTCTTTCCATCTCCTCAACAAACTCTCCTTGCTTGTGAGTATGTTTCCCTCATTATCCTTTATCACCTTTACTTGCTGCACATCTTTCCTAGCTTGGTCCCTCTGTCTAGCCAATCGGTACAGGTCCTTTTCTCCTCTTTAGTGTCCAACCTTTCATACAACTCTTCATATGCCTTATCCTTAGTCTTCGCCACCTCTCTCTTTGCCATGCACCTCATCTCTTTATACTCCTGTCTACTTTCTTCATCTCTCTGACAATCCCACTTCTTCTTTGCCAACCTCTTTCTCTGTATACTCTCCTGTACTTCCTCATTCCACCACCATGTCTCCTTGTCGTCCTTCCTCTGTCCAGATGTGATACCAAGCACCTTTCTAGCCGTCTCCCTTACTAGCTCTGCTGTAGTTACCCAGCTATTTGGTAAATTTTCACTGCCACCCAGTGCCTGTCTTAACTCATCCCTGAACTCCACCTCACAATTACCCTTTTTCAATTTCCACCATTTGATACTTGGTGCTGTCCTCACACTCCTCCTCCTCGTACTGTTCACCAACGTCCTCCTACAAACCACCATTGTATGCTGCCTAACTACACTTTCCCCGGTCACCACCACAAAACTTACAGTATTCATTTGTTTTGTTTCCATATTGTCCTTCAGTTATTTGGAATTACATGGATAAAAGCAACACTTCACTGACCAAAAATGAGTACTTTCTTTATGTAGTGTTGCAGTATAACTCATTCTTGTTTTTCACATAAAACTTTATCCAGTGACTAAACAGTTTCAGAAAAATGGTGTGTAGCCTAGGTCTCATTGGCTAAGACAAATTCCTTTCTGACATAGTATGAGGTTTGAGCAGATAAAAAAAAAATTGTGGGAAGTTCATGATGTATAGCAGGGCAAAAATGGAAATGAAATTGTAAACTACTAAAGGATTTCAGCGTGGTAAGCTATATCTATGTGATTTTCTAATGAGAAATAACTGCATAAGGTTAACTACATTGGAGGATGAAGTTTCCCCGTAAGTTACTTTATTATGAGCAACGTTTTGGTACTGTTGGTTCCTCCTTTAAGTAATAAACAGCTGCAAAATAAATTATGTATAGCCCAGGACGAGTGCATGTCAGCGAATGAGAAAACGAGAGCAGTCTGTTCATGAGCAGTTCATACAAGTCTGACTTTTCTTACACAGAAAAAAAAAACCTTTGACAGTTACCTCTTCAGTATATATAAACTGAATAGCACAAGAAAATGTTCCACAAAATGAACTGTTACAAGTAAAACAGATTACAAAACTGCGGAGAGTATGCTTTCTAACTGCACACACCATCTGCATCATTTAGCTGTTTCAGATTTTAATGTACAAAACAAAGAACAGTAAATTGTCTGCATGCCAAGCGGTACCTGACTCCATTTGTGAATTTTATGTTGGGACTGTTGCTTAAATGTAAAGCCATTCACTCAGTTTGCAAATAGATGGTGCAGATTTGCATTCTCGATTCTGTTGCTTAAGTCTTGCAGTCTGATATTGAGACCATTTTTCCTTTTAAAGTACTTTTTGGGGGTGTATTAAATGTAAATTCGTACTGATAAAGAAGTTTTTTTTTTAGAAATGTTCCTTGCCTTTTATTCCTTCAAAGTCTATCACAGAAACTTCACTCTTTCCAGAACTTTGCAAACCTAGTTTCAAAATCGAGTGGAAGTGGGTAGCTGCCTTTTTCAAGTGCTAAGTTAAAATCAGATAGATGTTGTACGCAAACAGCAAAGAGGTAAAGAAACAGAGATTTAGAAAAGACCACTGTGTAATTATACAATCTGTGCAGAACACATAATTTGCAGAATCGGTGGGACATATTTAAGACAGGAAACATTTGTTCTGCTGCCCCGCGGAGCCTCACATGATGGTGGTTCTACCTGCACCCAGTCCGGTGGGCCAATTCATTCCACAGAAATGGAAGCCTGGCATTCCTATACTGAGAAAACAACTCTACAGCTTATTCATTCCTGCCTTAGAAGCCCTATTGGCCCATGGTGAAAGTCAGATGGTATGGAGCAAGCAGATCAGCTTGCTGGCCCTCCTGGACTGGCTACCATCGCCTTGTAGAGTATCCCCTGGTGGCTCCCTGTGTTCTGCTGCATGCTGCAGCCACAAGGAGCATGACCCTGAATACTGGGTTCTCCAGTCCATACATATGAACAATGGCATTGCTTGTTTTTCTGTACATTTGCTCCATACTGCAACATGTAGTGCTTTCACTAGGTGTCACGCAAATCATAATCCAGAGTTGCTTTCCTTCCTCCAACATGTATGTTAACCAGCAGTAACCATTCAATCTCATCCTTCCTATTTTGCTTCTGTAGGCACCTGAGCTACTAATCTACCTCAGGGCATCTGCACAATAATCAGGGTTTTATCCATGTATGCCACAGAGGTGGCTATGAATCTCATACATTTATACCAGATATATATTGTGCCATAATGGAGTAAACTATAATGCAGAGAAAGACTGGACACTATCATACATCTGTTGAGTTAATGTACCTAGCAATGCAGTACATATACATCATACATATAGCTACTTGAAGGTGGAGACGCCCAGTACCAATAACGTTGGAAAATGCAGCCGTGTTACCATGCAGAAACCTCAGTAAAAGGATAAACCTTGCAGTGTTCACCAAACCTGGTACTGCGTTCTTACTCAGATACTGTAAAACTAATCCTGTTGTGTACATTTCAAAGGTGGGAGCTAATTTCCATGCCTACTTTAATAGCCAAGTGTACTGGTTGCACTTGTCATTAATTCTTTCTGTCCCTCAAAGCTTACAGAAGAGACAGGCTACGTTTCTATTCACAGTTCACGTTGGACTGTCTTGTGAAAGTTCTATATAAATAGTGAAGCACCAGCATCAATAGTTTTTGCTGTCTTCAGACCTCCTGCAAACATCATAAGAATTTTCCATGGTTTGTTGTGTGCATGTGTGTATACGTGTATGTGCCGGTTGGTAGCATACAGCAGTGGTTTGTTTTAGTCCTTTTACAGAAGATCATTAGCCAGCTGCATGGTATGCTTACATAGGCATCTGCTTGCCAAGATACACCTTATCCCATACAGGGCTGCAACTTAACAAATGTCTGAGGAACTGATAAAATGTTGTGTTGCACAGGATGTCAGTCCGCATAAAAGTAAGTGCATTCACGAGTCTTGCAGAAGATCACCAATGCACAAAATGTGCCATCATTGGACTGTGCAAGTAACAGGAGCATATCGAGAAATGTATGCAGACAGTGGGATGATAGTCATAGTATGTTTGAAAGGCAGTGCAGACATGAACATAAGCAGAGGGCCATGTTCAGTGATCTGTGCAGCTTTTACATTTATGTTGATTGGATAGAGCTGTCTGGCTAATACTGGACCTGATTTGAGTAATAACTTCCTGTATGGACACTGATTGGATGTACACTATGGTGCACCTTGAATAATTCAGCATACCATACTTATTTGACGCAACTAATTTACATATGCCGCAGAGGACCATCAGTGTGGTACACAGTACAATACGATAAGCTTCTAAATCTCCCTCTCTGACTCCCTATCATGTGCTCTGACACATTACCCCAACACAGTGCATGCCTGTGTTTTTGAATATTGCCTTTAGGTTTTATTTTATTTTTTTTAACATTTATAATTGTATTCAATATCAAAATGCTTGACAAATTTGGTCTTCAAAAGCAGTAATACAGAACTACATCATTATCTTTTCATATTTAACAAATGAAGCAATCCTACATAAACTACAGTTTACACATTTTGACTTCTATTTTTTTTTAAATACTCTTCACTTAAGGTAATTATAATCAGTCCACTCCTCTTAAAAAATGCATTTTAATTTTCATTTCTGTTGAACCTGTTTATTACACAATTTTCTTTTTTCCCCATAAGCAAACCTTTATGTAACAGAATTGTATGTCAACTAGCTTATACACATTTACTCATTGGGCAGTTCCCCTTCACCATGCATTTTCATCTTATTACATTTTCAGCTTACCAGTAGCTGGGATTTCTTTAATATGTGCTTTAACTTGCAATTCATTATGTTCCTAACCATAGCCCAGCTTATTACTGTTTGTATAATCTAAATTAGTTCTTCATGAAAGACATAAACGGAATGGTAAAAAAAAGTTACTGGCTTGTGATCCTTAAGAAAACATGATAAATCTTAAGTCACTGTTATGGGTTTCTTTTTTTTTTTTTTCCATAATTTTTTTTTATTATATTATTCCAAAAAAAAACATTAATAAACATCACACACATCACACACATACACTACTAACTACTACAAACCATTTATACAACATCTACATGAAATGCTTTTAATATATTATATAATATAAATCAGTATCATGTATAATATTGAACCTTTTTTGACCTTTTTTTCGGTTATTTTTATTTTGTTTGTTTGTTTAGTAATTTATGTGCTTAATTTATGTATATGCTTTATAGCCACAAAGCCAAAATTATTATTCTTTGATGTTGTCTGTGGGCTGTGGCCAATTTCAATTTATATAGAGTTTCATCAGCATCAAAAAAAAATATTCAATGTAATAATAAGCATCTGGAAAGGAATCATAAATTCCCATGACAGTGTAGAACTTTGATAACCCATCTTTTGCAGTTGTACTTTAAGAGAGTTCCAAAGTGTTATGGGTTTCTACATAGGGATCTGTTGAACCCCCTTTCCTTGCCGTCATTCACAGTTTTTAAATACACTGGTTTGCACCTAATTTCTATTGCTGTATCTCCCTTGCTGTCACCAGTGTGAAATCTTTTTTTGCTCTACTTTTGTGTCTCACTGTATTTCTCCCATTTCTTTTTATACTTCTGTCCTTCCCAACCAGCCATAATTTCATTTTGATTTGCTATTTTCTGTAATAAATCCTCAAGGCTATCCCTACTTGATTCTCCTTTCTTCCATCTCCTTGTGATTGCCCTCCAACCTGCTAAAACTATTGTAAGTAAGTTAGTCCACCCCTCTGTTTGTAGTATCCCCAAAAAGTAAAATGGAAACAGTTGTGTGTACATCTTATCTAAACTGGTTCTCAACTCTTTTTTTAACATTAAACGGGACCAAAATATGTGCAACCAGTCCCCCAGCTCCTCTGTATTACATTGCCATCACTCTTCTGACACCCCTGGGTATGTCTTTTTAAACCTTACAGCCATATAAAAATATTTATGCAGGCACTTACAAGTGAATATTTGAAATTTTCTAACTTTTACTGCTTTTCGTTGTCTATAAACTTTCTCCCTTGTTAAGACTACTCATGTAGGTTTGGTGGGAGGTCAGGGCAGAGAACAGCTTCCAATTTGTGCAAGCCAGTGGAGAGTCCCAGTCCTTGGATCTGAGGTAAGACCACCACCAGTAATCAGTCTTAAAGGCTCAAGCTCAGTCTGCAATATATGATGCTGCCATGTAGGGGATAAGGCCACAACTGTGCTCAAGCCACACTTGCCTGAGCAAGCCTCAATGGCAGGTTCCAGACTCACTCTCCTCCTGCAGGAGCCCTGACATCAGCAGTCTAGGGGGAGAGGCTGATGATCCTAGTACAGTGGGATTAAATGGATCCCTACTGAAATGTTTATACTAAAAATGTTGAGTGCTGACGTGCTGAAAAAAAAAAGATCAAAACTCCAGGAGAAAAGCAAATCTTGAGGATTGCTCCTCTCCTTTAAACTTCTTGTTTGCAGGGGGAGTGGAGGCAAGCCCACAACCCCCCCGAACTTATGTATACTAACCCCCATATTGCCATACCTCTGAAAAAAGGGAATATTCTGACAAATGGCCATCTAGGACTTAGTATATCCAAGTCTGTGTTTTCATCCATTCAGTTTCTGGATTTTGGGACTCGCAGGTCCTGACGTTTCACATGGTTACCAGATCAAACACCTAGGTGGATTGACAGGTAAAAAGAAAATCCCACATTTTGTAGAGAGAGAGCTCAGGGGAGCCACATTACAGCAGGAATATGTACAACCACCAATCTAGCAAGACATCAGCAGAAAAAAATACAAAAAAGGTAAGGTGTGTAGTTTTTCATAATAGCAAGTTTTGAAAGTTAAATCTAAAGAAGTTTTGACAAGCATATCAAATATTACTTATTTTGTTTTGTGTGACTTCTGTCCTTGTACTGTAGAATAGATTGCTTCCAAGCAGCTGAATTACCAGCAGGATGGAAACTGAGCGTTTGAGGACACTTTGTGTAATTGCATATATTGTTTCATTTTTAGCTTCAGACACATTTGTATATTCTAGTTTCATTTTCTGATATTTTGTTTACATTTTTTTTTTACTGTACTTAGGGTTCTGGTAGACACAGTTGTACACTTCCCAGTAACATTGGAGGAGATCACCATGGCAGTGTGCAGCAGCAAGATTCAGATCAGAAATTTCATTGAGGAAGAGACTGGTATGAAGAAGACTGAATTTACACTTTATAAACTGTTTGCAAATTACTAGACAAAGCAATTATGATACAGCCGTATGACTGTTATTAAGTCAGTACTAAAAATTGCGCAGTTATGTTCTTCCAGTGTGGTAATTTGCAAGCAACGTACAGGTTCTGAGGAGTGGCTGTAGACAGCACTGAGGAGAAAAACTTTGGAAAGTGGTCATAACTCTTAAAGTTAGTTATGCAGCAGAGTATGAGTGGAGTTTGGTTTAAGCTGATATATTGGCCTGCACTGTGAGAAAACTGATTGCAAAGTTGATGGAGATGGTCTTCATTTTTCTCCACTGTCTGTGGTAATGGTAAGACTACAGATGGAGTGATCTTTATAGTTGTGCAGGGTTTACAAAGAAAGGATATTTAGGTGGGTGAGAGCTTGCAGAGGAGAGCCACTCGAGTAGAATTGATGTATGGACACACAAAGAAATGCTTGAAGTCAGTGGGCATGTGCATTTTTTTGGGAAAGAAGGCAGTGGAAAAGCTTAATTTTGTGGCCTTAACATATTTTCAGGAATTAAGTGGTGCTCAGATGAGAAGAAAGGATTTGGGGAGAGGCTTAATAAGTGACCGCTGGAAGACGGACGATTCAGATCTGAATTAAGAAAGTACTTTGAGGGTAGAGAGCCCTGAAATGGTGTTGGCAGATAGGTTGGAGACTAGAGGTTGCTATGTATGAACTACCTAGCAGTAAAAAGACATACTTGCTGGATTACTGTCTGTCTTTCACTTAATATGCACATTCATATGTAGGATTAAAAAGCATCTAAAAAGAATAAATAGTGATCAAATGTAATGAAGGTGCTTGACAATAGGATGTTTAAATGTACAATGAATTTTAGCTTTAATTATTGAGTAAATTCTGCACTTACCTGCTATAGTTCAGAGTGATGTAAGGAGTTTTGCTACACAAAGTGGCCACCAGTGGAGAAGAGGTGGGTCGGGGAAGAGCTTGACAGGCTGTCATGGTCACAAGTGCTAATACTGGCATGTTATTTCAGCAAGGATTTCAGGTTAACTTAGGAAATAAATAGGAGACCTTAGAGTGGGTAGGTTGCAAGTGTTGAGGATTTTAAGGAGTAGATCAGACATGGGGAAACTGGAGAAATAAACATGAGAAGTTTTTGTGGTGCCAAAGAGAACATCTTCTATGAGGTCACCTCTAAAGTACAAATAAGGCTGTGGTCAAAAAGAAAATACCAAAACTAATAAAGGAAAGCTGGAATTTTATCAGAATTGTACAGTTTCACTTGCAGTTATACATTGCCAGAAACCAGTATGACTAAAACTGCAGCTGTGCACTTTAACCTGGCATGATTTGTTTTACTGGTTATTTAATCAGCATTTTCATGTAGCACAGTGTATGTGTTGATCTGCAGTAGGCTAACTAAGTATGTGGTGGCAAATTAGTATTCTGTACAACAGTTTTGATATAAGTTACAGTAGAGAAGAAATGGCTTTTGGAAAGATGTCAGCTATTCCATTCCAAGCAACCCAGACTGGGTATCTTTGGGTGTCTGATTTTTTTGAGAAGTTTCTAACTACTTTGGTTTGATCTTTGGTAACTCAGATCCTCAATACATTTACTAGATGCCAGATGATATATTTTGCACAAACTTTTTTGACTACTGTCACTTTTGTTTATTGTTGACTTTAGCAGATTGAAACACTGTTTGCTGTGGTTATGATGTAGCTTATGACCTAGTCCAAACTTTCACAGAAGGAATTACTGTAGATTATGGGCTGGGAATACTGATTACAGTATGGCCCGTGGGTATTACAGTTTCGCCCCCTATTTGTTGAGGGATTAAACTCATGGTAAAATTTGATACTACATTAATTTCTTTCTTTTTTCTCAGACCCTTTGAAAGTGATGCTGACAGAACTGAGTCTCAGTCCAGATGAGTTTGAATTCTTCCAAGTCCTAGAGGAAGCTGACATCACTTTTTGCCTGAAAGAGCTCAGGGTAAGACTGATTTACAGGAATAAGATTGTTTTAAAAACATGTAAACTGTACTAGTTGAAAGAGTTGAAAACATGTTAACTTTGAGTCTACCCAAGATGCAGATGTACTACTACCACATTTGTCTCTACTGCACCCTCTAGCTACCCTAATGTTTTATACCTCTAGTTGAAAATTCCACTGCCCTTCTCCAGTAGCGAGTTGCATGAGCTCACCACCTTCTCTGAGAAGTAATTCCTTTTAACAGTAAACCGATTCCTACCAGTCATGCCTTTTTGTCTTTTTTTAAATCTTCTACCCCTATGACCCTGACCATCTAGATTCTAAGTCTTGGTCGCATTTGCTTTACACCATTGGGTTTCCAAGTTTTAAATATTAAGCTATTTTGACTGTCCAGCACAGAAGTACTCCTATACTCTAAACCAGGGAATTGTTTTTTTGGGATTGTTTTCACAAATCTAATAAACTTCTTAAAGTACTTTCTCTAGAACTTAATGCATTAGCTCAAGTGAGGTCTCCAACAGTGCCTTATACACAGATAATATTACTGCTGCATTCCTAGAAGGGTTGGATTAATTAAGGTGTTGAGGATTCTGACAAGCATCAGTTATAGGGACTGGAATTAATAATGCTGTTTGAGTTCTGATAATGGTGAATAAGTTTGGTTGTGCAGCGAGAAGAGCTGTGTGCTTAGTTACCACATAACAGCTACTGGCCGTTGATGCCAGATATTTGCAGTCTGCATTAGAAGGCATACTGTTTAATTGATTGTCTCTCATAAATGTTTCTTCCATACAAAAGATAAACAGAAAAAAGTTTATATTTTATTATTTTGGTATACCACTATCAAGCAGTGCAGTACTGAGTTGTGGAAATTTCAGATAGCTGTTGAATGAAGTTTTCTTTGAGGAATTTCGGTTAAAATGCACTTTTTTCCTTTGAAATAGATTAGTTTAACTCCTGTGATCAGGAGTTTGGAATATTCCTGGACTATGAGATTGTCAGTGTGAGGAGTGATGAATTTAAACATTCTGTAATTTTTCTGTCCTTCGGAAGAACAGATCCCATGACTATTAGGGAACAACTTTAAAGAAACTAAATATGGAGTTCATTTCTATACCTAAAATGGCAGGGAATGTACACCAAGAATATTTTGTTTTTGGTTAGTTAATGGTCTTCCCACCCTTCAGTCCTGACTGATGTAGTACACTGTAGCACGGCTACATCTGTCTGACTAGCCACTGATTTATCTGGAGGAGGAGAGGAGGTCTTGTTTGCTGTGACATTGGAAGGAGAATGATCATTAGAGGACAGGCCTTCAGAGTTAAAATCCTGAATATTGGATGGAGACGAAATATAGTAGTTCATTTGTTAAGACCTTTGCTTCTTACACTGCCATGGTCAGATCATCATTCCTGGACTTCTAGTCTGCATGGAGTTTGCAAGTTCTATCTGTCTGTGTAACAGTTTTCTATGTATACTCTGGATCTAAGATTATCCAGTCCATTCACTTAAATAATGGGACACCTGCAGCCATCAATATGGTAAACACCCCTTTCCTCCAGCTGAAGCTGTTCCCCTTCCTCTAAAAAAGCAAAGCTGCTGCCATTCTTGAGACATGATCCGCTACAGCTTGAGCAAATAAGTGAAAATAACTTTTTACTTGGTGATTATGTGGACCTTTTTAGTCAGATATTTTTCTTATACCTAGCTTTTTTAGATTTAAATTTTTTTCTTTCCTCATTTTCTTCAGACTGAGTTTGGTCTTTTTGGTTTCTATGTGTTTGTGTTTCAAAAAAATAAATGTGCGTATGTATCTGGATGCACTGTTTTTTGCCATAAGTGTGTTTGGTCAACATCTTTTTAACCAATTGATCAACTAAGCAGATGGTCAGCATGGGTATAAGATCTTTGGAGTTTCAGAAAATTCTCTTTACTCATTTTTCTACAGTCTCAGAATTAGCATATGGAATTAGCAGGGGTGCTACTTGTTCCATTGCAAAATAATGGGCAGGATTCACGAAGGCTTGCACAGAGTGTAAGAGATGTGTAACACTCCATGCAAGCCTCGCGATCCAGGAACAGCCCTAAACTCCGTGTAAGAGACCAGCTAAAACGTCTCTTACACGGACTGGGCGTGGACATGCTAAATACCTCACTTGAAGCTGAAAGGTATGCAAATGAGGTATATTAGCGATCCACGAAGCAGAAACCAGCCCGTGTAAGAGACGTTTTAGCTGCAGAAATGTACTCAGTTGACAACTGAGTACGTTTCTGCAAATTCCACAACGGAGCCATGTCAGCTCCAAATAAAGGGTGCATATGTCTCGGGCAGCATGCCAATGGCCAAATTTGTGGCCATTGGCAAGGTAACCCAATGCAAAAATAATAAAAATATAATTTTTTTTTTGGTGATCGCCGATGTTTAAACCCAGCGCAGCCCCGTGCAAATGGGCTGAGCTGTATAAAACATAAAAATGAAGGTTATAAACCCACAAATGTGGGTTTCATGCAATACATGGAATGACAATGCAGGGACCAGCAGACCAAAAACAACATGGCCACCATGTAGTGGTTGCTAAGGGGGGAAGCTGAGTCTAAGACATGTAACTAAGCATTAGTAGGCAATCTCATGTAAATGAGGGTTAGGATACTGAATCTCACAGTCACATAGCAAATGAGCACAGTCTGAGTAGTGTAAGAGATACATAAGGTGTAAGCCACTGTGAGCGTGTTTCTGCTAGTATGCACGTTGCTCCCCCCTGAGGAAACAGAAAGGAAAAAAGAAGCAACATAATTAGTAGGAAGCTAGCAGGGATAACTGCTGAAGCTAGCAGGTGAAAACAATTAGAAGCAGGCAATTACACAGGCAGAATAGTAGCCCAGCCCAGCACTTAAAGCTCTGCAAACAATAGTGCAGGATGTTTCTCTTAAGAGACACTGCAAGACAGGATTAAGCTAATAGAAGTGAAAACTGAAAAAGCTTCACTCACAGCAGAAATGTTAGGGGCTGCCATAGCTGTCATAATGAGACATAGGCGACTTGCTGAGGGTGGTGACAATGCAGATGGTGCGAGACAACCCACAGTGAGGAGACGGAGAAGAGTGTACAGGCCCAGGGTCACCTCCCACGGGTTACATGAGCTGGAGATAGAGCGCTATAGAGTGGACAGAGAGCTCATTCAGCAAATTGTTGAGCTGTGCAGGCCACGCCTCACACACAGAACCAGCAGATGGGAACCCATCCCAGTGGGAAACCAAGGTATGTGTTGGCCTAAGAATACTAGCAACAGGTACCTTCCAGAGACCAACTGGCGATATGATGGGGATATCACAGGCATCAGCCTCCAGGGTACTGCACCAGTTCCTGGATGCCATGTCAGCACATGTCGGTGATCATGTATATTTCCCCAATGCTCGTGAGGTATTGGCCAGCAATATGCGTCTCTTCCAGCAAATAGCGGAATACCCTGAGGTAGTGGGTGCAATAGACTGCACGCACATACGCGTCAAAGCACCAGCCGGTGAGTGGGGTAGGGCCTACATTAACCGCAAGGGCTTCCCCTCCATCAACTGCCTGGTCGTGTGTGATGCCCAGGGCATAATAATGAATGTGTGTGCTGGCTGCCCTGGGAGTTGCCATGATTCCCACATCTGGCATTTGACGCAGCTGTACCAGACATTTGCCAATGGGGACATCCCACACGGACACCTAGTGGGGGATGCAGGTTATCCACTGGAGCCGTGGCTGATGACACCCATCAGAAACGCACACACACCTGAACAGGAATGCCATAATGAGGCACATGCACAAACACGTAATGTAATAGAGCGTGTGTTTGGGCTGCTCAAGTCACGGTTCTGGTGTCTGGACACATCTGGTGGAGCCTTGCAGTAAAAAA